>NW_027172114.1:82500-85042 GCF_036898095.1 Palaemon carinicauda | reverse complement strand
GTACCTGGTGCCCCATGGCTGGCCATATGAGCCACATTTCTAAAATATGTTCCCATCCTGTTCCCAAGGGCGAGCATTATGGGCAAGACTTATATAAAAACAACTAGAAGGGTACTCAGTAGAGCGCAGACCTCCAACGCAGAAGCATATTTCTCGACCTTTTGCTTAATCTTGACCTTGATTTTGACCTTCACATGTGTTAATTGGCGTGGATTTCCATACACTCAAATATGAACCAAGTTTGAAAACTCTGTGACAACGATGTCCAAACTTATGGCTGATTAAGAGAATTTGACATTTCGCTGGACCGTGACCTTTACCTTTGATCTTGAGCTTCCAAAATTTTATCATATCCAGCTTTTTGCATAACTATAAGTCCCTGTAAGTTAAATTATTCTACGATTAAAGTTGTGGCCAGGGAGTAAAACATAACCTCCCTCAAACTTCGTTGGCGGTGGTAATAATTCCTGCCTATTTGCACTACTAATAAAAGCCTTTAAAATCTCTCCAGTAACCCCAGTAGAATGCAGTATTTTACTTTCCTTTAAGGACTGCTTTCCTGGTCCTATTAAATGGGGGAACCCTACTCGCTACAGGACCTACGAAATAAGTTTATCGTATGTATTCTTAGGTATTTTGCATATCACACTGCATAACTGGTATTTGTCCAAATCCACGATTATAGAAGCGTTTAAAGAACAAGAACTCTTCAGTTTCTTGTTAAATATTTCTCATTTATTAGTTTTCGAATTTGAAATATTTTTATAACAAATTGAATATTTGTATAGACACTTTGACATCCTTAGTATCCACGGTCCGTATTTCTGCCAATCTCTATAATTCCAAATCATAAGCTTTGCAATTTCTTGAATTCACTATATCATTAACCAATTTGTTCAACTTTGTGCAGTTTTATACATTTCATTTATTATGAATTATATTCCTTAGTGGTGGGATTTCGATGAACATTTCCCTGTAACTTTTATCATCAGTCTTGATCTTGCAATCTTTTTTTCAAGATGTCCATACCTTTGACAGCTCTAGCGGATCACATGCTACCTATCCCGGATGTTTAATGAGAACCCTATTGCTACATAACTATATCCTGTAAAGTATCTTATTTTTTTTCCCCCTCAAAATTCCCTGTCCTTAAATTTTATTTGGAAGAAGAAATTTACCTCCGCCAGCAAAGTTATATTTTTGCCCGTTTGTGTGTGTTTGTGAACAGCTTCCTGGCCACAATTCTAATAGTAGAGTAATGAAATGTGTAGGGATTAACTGTTATTTAAAAAGCTGGAAATTATAAAAAATTTGGAAGATCCATGCCGAGGTCAAGGTCACGGTCAAACGAAATGTCCAATCACGTAAATCAGCCATAAGTTTGGACATCATTCTCACGGAGACTAGAAATTTGGTTCATATTTGAGAGAGAGAGAGAGAGAGAGAGAGAGAGAGAGAGAGAGAGAGAGAGAGAAACTTTAATGAAATTCTCTCTCAACTTTTTGCCAATTTAGAATTTACTCAACGGTTGAAGTGAAGTGTGTTTAAAGTTGTTTTTGTGCATTTTCTTTGGTTATATTTTCTTGCTGTTGCCTTTTTTTCTGGATTGTAAACTGTGATATTTTTCTTTATCAAATTAACCAAAAACTGTTGACTAAAGTAATTTGATTCCTATTCAATGTATTGCCTTTAACGCTCCAAAACTGAAATAAGCATGCATAGTTCACTGGGCTACTAAACAATTTTATCAAGTATAAAAATGGTAAATTAGAAAATGGTAAAACTAATTTAAAGGTTTTCAAAGTAAACTAAAATGTTTAAGAAATGTCTGTAATATGCTTGAGTAATTAGCTTATAGTTTAGGCAGTTTGTTAATTCCTTAGAAGATTATGAGATGTTGTGTTGTGTAAGAGATAAAATATTATAACATTAATGCTTTCTTTAGTGAGATAGACATTTAGTTTTTCCATTTTTCAGATTTAAAAATAAGTGAAATTTAATATTTTCATATGTCGATAGCTGTTTAAAGAACATTCAGTTTAAAATTTCAGATTTAAAATAGTTTAATTTTCTCTTCCAGATGTGTATAGCTGTTTCCATGCAAACTACTATGGCGGAAAAAAGACATTTAAATTGAGTTACTTTCAACTGGAGGAAATTGAATAAATGGAAAAATGGCTGAAGTTGAACTTGGGTCGAAATCAAGATGGATTTTGAAACTCTTAGAGTTGAAGGTGAGTTTAAACCAAAAGTCATTTTCTAAACTAACACCAGTTAGGGGAAAAAGGAGTGAAATAGAGGGGCACTCAGTAGAGTGCAGACCTCCACCACGGATGCTCATTTCTTGACCTTTACCTTGACTTTAACCATTACCTTTACCTTTTATTTTTACCTTTGACCTGAACTTATACCTTTGACCTGAACTTATACCTTTGACCGGAAACTTTTACCTTGACCTGAACTTTTACCTTTGACCTTTGATTTTTACTTTACCTTTGACCTTTGACCTTGACATTTACATTTGACCTTGACATTTACCTTT
>NW_027172114.1:67500-77500 GCF_036898095.1 Palaemon carinicauda | reverse complement strand
ACCTGTGAATCAATACTTTTATTCTTTGAATACACCCTTTTTTTTTTTTTTGGTATTTTGTGGTTTTGAAATGAAAGTTTGAAAAATCAATTTTACTTTTATTTTTCACATTGAAAAGACTTGAACATGGGAATACAGAGCTGACAGGAAAAATATAATAAGCCAAGAATATAATAAGCCAAAAGTTAAAAGTCTAAAATAAGGCAAAAATGAATAAAGGCAAAAATGAATAAAGGCAAAAATGAATAAAGGCAAAAATGAATAAAGGCAAAAGATTTAGGGCAAATAAAATTATTCAAGGCAACACTTCAAACACGGAAATACAAAGTTGACTGGCAAAAAAATTGTGACTTTTAAAAGCAAGACTTGAACATTGAAATACACAAAGTTGATTGGCCATTTATATACATAATGGAAAACATTGAAATTTATATACATAATGGAAAACATTGAAATACACAAAGTTGATTGGCCATTTATATACATAATGGAAAACTTCACTGCCAGAAAACTGCCCAAGCAGCAGCCCAAAAAAAAAAAAAAAATTAAAATTCATACTCTCTATATATTCAAAACGTTTACGAAGAGTGTCCAGAAACTGCGTTATATAAGCCCTGGATTACCGGCTGATTTTTTTTTTTTTATATGGGGGGGGGTGCGGCGCTCCTCTTGATGGCTCACAGGACTGCCACTCTCTCCTCTTGATGGCTCACACGACTGCCACTCTCTCCTCTTGATGGCTCACACGACTGCCACTCTCTCCTCTTGATGGCTCACACGACTGCCACTCTCTCCTCTTGATGGCTCCACACCGACTGCCACTCTCTCCTCTTGATGGCTCACAGGACTGCCACTCTCTCCTCTTGATGGCTCACACGACTGCCACTCTCTCCTCTTGATGGCTCACACGACTGCCACTCTCTCCTCTTGATGGCTCACACGACTGCCACTCTCTCCTCTTGATGGCTCACACGACTGCCACTCTCTCCTCTTGATGGCTCACAGGACTGCCACTCTCTCCTCTTGATGGCTCACACGACTGCCACTCTCTCCTCTTGATGGCTCACACGACTGCCACTCTCTCCTCTTGATGGCTCACAGGACTGCCACTCTCTCCTCTTGATGGCTCACACGACTGCCACTCTCTCCTCTTGTGGGCTCACAGGACTGCCACTCTCTCCTCTTGATGGCTCACAGGACTGCCACTCTCTCCTCTTGATGGCTCACACGACTGCCACTCTCTCCTCTTGATGGCTCACAGGACTGCCACTCTCTCCTCTTGATGGCTCACAGGACTGCCACTCTCTCCTCTTGATGGCTCACACGACTGCCACTCTCTCCTCTTGATGGCTCACACGACTGCCACTCTCTCCTCTTGATGCTCACAGGACTGCCACTCTCTCCTCTTGTGGGCTCACAGGACTGCCACTCTCTCCTCTTGTGGGCTCACAGGACTGCCACTCTCTCCTCTTGTGGGCTCACAGGACTGCCACTCTCTCCTCTTGTGGGCTCACAGGACTGCCACTCTCTCTTCTTGTAGGCTCACAGGACTGGCGCTCTCCTCTTGTGGGCTCACAGGACTGGCGCTCTCCTCTTGTGGGCTCACAGAACTGGCGCTCTCCTCTTATGGGCTTACAGGACTGGCGCTCTCCTCTTGTGGGCTTACAGGACTGGCGCTCTCCTCTTGATGGCCCACAGGACTGGCGCACACACTGCTATGGAAGCTCATTCCTGTGAATAATAATATCTGAATTAGTATTGTCGTATATTATGAAAATGTGTAACATGTTTTACATGAAACAATTCCTGACTGATGAAATTTGATTAGAGACTAGACAAAAATATCCCTTCTTTCTCCGTTGAAATCACTGACACGTCCTGACCAAATGAGAAATGAGAAAATAAAGACTTTGATAGGAGTTTTACACCCAAGTCCAAATTGGTGATATCGACGGATTCAAGTCCGTCCATGTCACTCATTTGGACTTTGGTACTAACCAATCAAGTCATCATTTTCCTTTTCGTGGCTATAATTATGTACTTATACAATGTATACAAAATAAAACTAAGCAAAAATTTTAACGATAACTCTCAGACAATATACAATGATCAGTTAGGTAAATTCTGAGAGTTACGATTCAATTATTTCACTAAAATTAACCCTGATCAGTAAGGTAAATTCTGAGAGCTTTGAGTCAATTATTTCCCTAAAATTAACCCTGATCAGTATGTCAAATTCTGAGAGTTTTGAGTCAATTACTTCCCTAAAATTAACCCTGATCAGTTTGTCAAATTCTGAGAGCTTCGAGTCAATTATTTCCCTAAATAAACCCTGGTCAGTATGTCAAATTCTGAGAGCTTCGAGTCAATTATTTCCCTAAAATTAACCCTGATCAGTATGTCAAATTCTGAGAGCTTCGAGTCAATTACTTCCCTAAAATAAACCCTGATCAGTATGTCAAATTCTGAGAGCTTCGAGTCAATTATTTCCCTAAAATTAACCCTGATCAGTATGTCAAATTCTGAGAGTTTTGAGTCAATTATTTCCCTAAAATTAAACCCTGATCAGTATGTCAAATTCTGAGAGCTTCGAGTCAATTATTTCCCTAAAATAAACCCTGATCAGTATGTCAAATTCTGAGAGCTTTGAGTCAATTATTTCTCTAAAATTAAACCCTATTCAGTAAGGCAAATTCTGAGAGCTTTAAGTCAAACAATTATTTCCTAAAACTAGATATAAAACAATTATGAAAAGAGACAAAAATGGTATTATCGTTGAAATTTAATAAGGAACAAATTACCACATATAAACCCAACAATAAAACAATGAAGGAGAATCAATGGAAGATCAACATATAAATTTTGACTTAATTTATCTAAATTTATTTCCTTAATGCCAGTATTTTTTTTCTTTCATTTTAGAAGAGTGTAGAGAGGAGAGAAACAAAATATGGACATGAATATAGAGGTGAAATTAAAAATATTGGACATGAATAGAGAGGGAACGGAAATTTGGATATGAATAGAGGGGGGGAACAAAAGTTGGACAATGAATAGAAAGGGAACAAAAAAATTGGACCTGATTAGTGAGAGGGAATAGAAAATTAGGTATGAATATACTGTACATGGGGAACAAAATTAGACATGAACATTCTGGGAGAACAAATATTAGACATGAATATACATGGGGAACAAAAATTGGACATTTACATTCTGGGAGAACATGAATATTCAAGGGGAACTAAATATAGACATGAAGAAAAGGGGAACAAAAAAACTGGACATGAATAGAAAGGGGGGGAGAAAAACTTGGACATGAATAGAAAGGGGGGGAGAAAAACTTGGACATGAACACGGAGGGAAACTTATAATTAGACATGAATAGAATCGGGAAACTTATAGTTGGACATGAATAGAGACAGGCAACTGGTAATTGGACATGAATAGAGAAGGGCAACTTCTAGTTGGACATGAATAGAGAAGGGCAATTTCTAGTTGCATGAATAGAGAAGGGCAACTTCTAGTTGGACATGAATAGAGAAGGGCAACTTCTTGTTGGACATGAATAGAGAAGGGCAACTTCTAGTTGGACATGAATAGAGAAGGGCAACTTCTTGTTGGACATGAATAGAGAAGGGCAACTTCTAGTTGGACATGAATAGAGAAGGGCAACTTCTAGTTGGCATGAATAGAGAAGGGCAACTTCTAGTTGGACATGAATAGAGAAGGGCAACTTCTTGTTGGACATGAATAGAGAAGGGCAACTTCTAGTTGGACATGAATAGAGAAGGGCAACTTCTAGTTGGACATGAATAGAGAAGGGCAACTTCTTGTTGGACATGAATAGAGAAGGGCAACTTCTAGTTGGACATGAATAGAGAAGGGCAACTTCTAGTTGGACATGAATAG
Organism: Palaemon carinicauda; assembly: GCF_036898095.1. NCBI lineage: Eukaryota > Metazoa > Arthropoda > Malacostraca > Decapoda > Palaemonidae > Palaemon > Palaemon carinicauda. The sequence continues at coordinate 73,591 of NW_027172114.1, read as the reverse complement.
AGAAGGGCAACTTCTTGTTGGACATGAATAGAGAAGGGCAACTTCTAGTTGGACATGAATAGAGAAGGGCAACTTCTAGTTGGACATGAATAGAGAAGGGCAACTTCTAGTTGGACATGAATAGAGAAGGGCAACTTCTAGTTGGACATGAATAGAGAAGGGCAACTTCTAGTTGGACATGAATAGAGAAGGGCAACTTCTAGTTGGACATGAATAGAGAAGGGCAACTTCTAGTTGGACATGAATAGAGAAGGGCAACTTCTAGTTGGACATGAATAGAGAAGGGCAACTTCTAGTTGGACATGAATAGAGAAGGGCAACTTCTAGTTGGACATGAATAGAGAAGGGCAACTTCTAGTTGGACATGAATAGAGAAGGGCAACTTCTAGTTGGACATGAATAGAGAAGGGCAACTTCTAGTTGGACATGAATAGAGAAGGGCAACTTCTAGTTGGACATGAATAGAGAAGGGCAACTTCTAGTTGGACATGAATAGAGAAGGGCAACTTCTAGTTGGACATGAATAGAGAAGGGCAACTTCTAGTTGGACATGAATAGAGAAGGGCAACTTCTTGTTGGACATGAATAGAGAAGGGCAACTTCTAGTTGGACATGAATAGAGAAGGGCAACTTCTAGTTGGACATGAATAGAGAAGGGCAACTTCTTGTTGGACATGAATAGAGAAGGGCAACTTCTAGTTGGACATGAATAGAGAAGGGCAACTTCTAGTTGGACATGAATAGAGAAGGGCAACTTCTTGTTGGACATGAATAGAGAAGGGCAACTTCTAGTTGGACATGAATAGAGAAGGGCAACTTCTAGTTGGACATGAATAGAGAAGGGCAACTTCTTGTTGGACATGAATAGAGAAGGGCAACTTCTAGTTGGACATGAATAGAGAAGGGCAACTTCTTGTTGGACATGAATAGAGAAGGGCAACTTCTTGTTGGACATGAATAGAGAAGGGCAACTTCTTGTTGGACATGAATAGAGAAGGGCAACTTCTAGTTGGACATGAATAGAGAAGGGCAACTTCTTGTTGGACATGAATAGAGAAGGGCAACTTCTAGTTGGACATGAATAGAGAAGGGCAACTTCTAGTTGGACATGAATAGAGAAGGGCAACTTCTAGTTGGACATGAATAGAGAAGGGCAACTTCTAGTTGGACATGAATAGAGAAGGGCAACTTATAATTGGACACGAATAGAGAGGGGGAACAAAATATTGGACCTGGAGAGAGACAAATACAAACAAATATGGCAATAAACAAACTGCTTTTGGAGTGAAATTGTCAAGTTTTTCAAATTGCTTCTTGAGAAAAAACGCTTGAGAGAATGAAGAAACCCTATTTCTAATATGAGGGATAGAAAGTAAGTAAAAAAACCTATTTGAATTGGAGAGAGAGAGAGAGAGAGGAGAGAGAGAGAGAGAGAGAGAGAGAGATATTCCCCTTCTAAAATACTGTCAAACATTACCAATAAGTCAGCTAAGAGGCCAAGCCTTATTTTTTTTTTACATTCGTAATTTCAAAAACTCGAAAGAAAACTTTTCAGACATACAACAAAGAGCTAAACAGTTGCAAGAGACAGTACGTTCCTATCCCCATATAAAATCATAACCTATAATGACCCAACTGTCAAAATCATATTAATGACCCTGCCCTAAAAAACATAAAATTACCACAGCCTTTAAAATCAACATCGAATTACCCTGCCCTCAAAACCAACAGAATTATTTAGCCTTGCCAATCCTGATTGACTGACATTAGGAGTTATTAATTCAAAATGCCCAACGCCTATATAATTCTAATAAAAAAATAATGAATAAACAATTGTTTCGAATCCCAACAACAATAGAGGAACAAAATTCGCATATAATTACCATCCAAAAGTATACCAGCATTGAAATTGGGTTCTTTAAGGTACTGGAATCGAAGACTGTGTTGAATTTCATAAACAGAACGTAAGGATTGAGAGACACAGGGTCATCCAGAGAGGCGAGTCAAAGAATATAGTTAACTAGATTAACCTTGCTTAGGAAATCCTTGCATTTTTTTGAGGCGCTAATATCAAAAGGCTTTGAATGCCAGGTAGTGAAGGCATTCACTTTGAGCTAATGGTAAACCCCATGATAATTACAAGAGAGAGAGAGAGAGAGAGAGAGAGAGAGAGAGAGAGATCCAAGGGTGATATTCAGTACACACCTGCCAAAGCTTCCAAACTTCACAGTTAATCAACAAAGAACTTTGCTAAACACAGTCAACTTGAAATATTTTCAGTAACCAAGAGAGAGAGAGAGAGAGGAGAGAGAGAGAGAGAGAGAGATCCAAGGGTGACTTTCAGTACACACCTGCCAAAGATTCAAAACTTCAAACTTGCAGCGAATGTTTTCATGTTGAAAAGGCTGACAAGTCTTTCTATGGTTTATATATAAAAAATATATGTTTTAATGTTGTTATTGTTTTTAAAGCAATCTTATTTCAATTGTTCAATACTTCTCATATCGTTTATTTATTTCCTTATTTCCTTTCCTCGCTGGACTTTTTCCCTGTTGAAGCACTTGTGCTTATAGCATATTGCTTTTCCAACTTGGGTTTTAGCTCAGCTAGTAGTGATAATAATAATAATAAATAATATTAATAAACAATAATAAAAAATAAATAATCAATAATAATAATAATAATAATAATAATAATAATAATAATAATAATAATAATAATAATAATAATAATAATAATAATAATAACAGTGCAAAGATCTGTGACCAATGCCTACAGTACACTGCGCGAGTTCCAATGACAGCAGTAATTTTTGTATTCCCAATAGCAGTAGTGATTCTGTAAAAGCAGTTCATAACTAAAACCAACAGAGAGAGAGAGAGAGAGAGAGAGAGAGAGAGAGAGAGAGAGAGAGCAAATTACAACGGGTCCCCCTGCCCTATCAAACGCACCATACCCATCAATGGTGTCTGTCTGTAACTCACAACAATAAAAAAAAACATTCACCCTAATTAGGTTTTTAAATTGCAGCGGTGCCATTACAAGATTAAATAAGCAAATTTTGTATCCTTTAATCGTCCTTACAAAGAGAGAGAGAGAGAGAGAGAGAGAGAGAGAGAGAGAGGGGGGGAGAGGGAGAGGAAGAGAGAGAGAGAGAGAGAGAGAGAGAGAGAGAGGGGGGGGGGGGAGAGGGAGAGGAAGAGAGAGAGAGAGAGAGAGAGAGAGAGAGGGGGGGGGGAGAGAGAGAGGAAGAGAGAGGAGAGGAAGAGAGAGAGAGAGAGAGAGAGAGAGAGGGGGGGGGGGAGAGAGAGAGGAAGAGAGAGAGAGGAAGAGAGAGAGAGAGAGAGAGAGAGAGAGAGAGGGGGGGGGAGAGAGAGAGGAAGAGAGAGAGAGAGAGAGAGAGAGAGAGAGAGAGAGAGAATCTACATTAAATGCTTGAAAGGCCTTCGATTTTAATATCAAAGTCTAAACATACGTAACATTTCGTTTACTAAGTTATGCATAAACTGGAGTCATAGCCATCTAGTATTTTGCTGTGAATATATAAAATAATCGACTAATATAAAATGCTAATTATATCTTTTGACAGATAGCCAGAGGAAATCCTAGTTTGTCTAGTTTTCTGTTTCGCCAAAAGGTAGTTCGACTGTTCGAGGGAAGAGGTCAGTTCAAGCTAGAAGGGGACAAGAGAGACACAAGCAGCAGAAAAGGAATCCTGCGTGGAACTTGCCAGTAACCTTTGGAGTGTTTTGGTGTTAATTTATGATCATTGTATAATAATTTTATTCTGTTGTTATACCTAAATACATCTAGATTTGACTGTTAAAAATACTCGATTGTGAACTGACAGTAGATTAATATTCATTTGAGCTGTATGAGCTTATTTTATAATTAGTTTTTGCTTCATCCACATTGTAACCAAAATCTGTATGAAGGGATATTTATTTCTATTTACATTTAAAACTGTAAAGAAATCGATAAATATATTAATTGAACATGGTTTATTGTGTTTTGTAACCTTACTGGCGGTGTAATCAAAGCTGTTCTAAAACTAATATTGAAATTTGAGATTTCCTGATAACACGACGAACTTTATCAATAAATTATAACTAAAAAATGACTAGAGAAAACTTTATATGGTTTTTTAAACATTTGGTTTTATTTAACCCATAAATTTCTCCATTGTGTTAGAAAAATACAAATGAAACTGGTGGTATTAAGAAATGAGGACCAAAATATGTTACCTAAAATGTCAATAGTAGAAAAGTAACTGCAAATTTTCAAAGTAGAAAAGTAACTGCAAATTTTCAAAGTAGAAAAGTAACTGTAAATTTTCAGAGTAGAAAAGTAACTGCAAATTTTCAAAGTAGAAAAGTAACTGCAAATTTTCAAAGTAGAAAAGTAACTGCAAATTTTCAGAGTAGAAAAGTGTGTGGCAAATAATTAACTACAAACTTTCAAATTGGAAAAATGTGTAACTACAAACTTTCAAAGTAGAAAAGTATATAACTATAAAACTTTATATAACCATAAAACTCTTGAAAAGTAAACCTCAACACTAAATATGATTAAAAATAAAATGGCTGTGGTAAAATGGAGACAATTTTGATTATAGCAAAATTAAAAGTCCCTAACCAAATTTGTAATATTGTAAAGTAAAATAATATGCATGTACACTGGTATTTATTTTAGAGAAATGTATTGGTCTGTCTACCCAAACGCTTTGACTTCTATAACTAATTAGATTTTCGTGTCAGGGAACCGGCAGGAATTCCAGAGTGGACTAGTTTTTGGACAAGCTGAAAGGGGTAGGGGGACTCAGTCAGTCAGGGATTGTAAGTCCCTGAGGAAACAGGTAGTTAAGAGAACACTAGTGTGAGGTCTGCGAGTGCTTTTCAAGAACTTTACTTGTGTCCATTGTATTTTTTTTTTATTACGAATTACCATTAATACAATATAAAAAAAAGTCGTCCTGCATCTAATGGATAATATAAACAAAATGTCTATTTTCCTTCCTGTGCATTATAACGTATACAAATCAAGCATTACATTATTAAGAATCAAATTAATAAACTCGTCAAAACAGCTTCGTATGCCAAAACTAACTGCTGATAAACATTTTCATCAGGATTCAATTGAAAAAAAAACTTTCCCAGAATCTCACAAAAACTAAGCATCACAAAAACTAAGCCTCACAAAAACTAAGCCACACAAAAACTATATAAAGCAGACCTCAATACAAAGATTTCAGTCTCCTTAATGTTACCCAACAATGCCAAAAATAGGGAGAAGTGAACTTGAACTATGAAAAACTACTAAAGAAATTTTCCAAGTCATGGAATAATAATAAAAATAGGGGAAAATTATCAAGCAAGTTAACATAGGAGGAATAGATATTATTAAGCAATTTTTCAATAAGCTCATTGCAACACGTCCACTTCTACTCGCCAAAAAACAAAAGCGAAAAATACATTTACAGGCCCAAGGAATCGGCTTAAGTCCTACGGATTATGCCGTAATAAATCTATGAGATAAAAGATATATTAAATCTTGTTGATAGAAATTTTAGAAATGAAAAACCTATAATATATCACATTTAAATATTATCTATTAAACCTCTGCTGCTTACAACACTAATATCTTAAAAACAGAAAAAACTCAAAATCGGATAAAGTTTTCTGACCAAAACATCCACAAAATACATTTTGAGCAGTTAAAATAGTGCCACACTCACTGCACTGGGAGATATTAACGTGAACACATTAGAGAGAGAGAGAGAGAGAGAGAGAGAGAGAGAGAGAGAGAGAGAGAGAGAGGCTTCTTTTACATATCAGAATGAGCATAATATACAAAATAACGTAACAATTAAGATAACGCATCTTCATTCGTACGACAACTTCGCTCAAAGAGGAAAATTCATTTTTTGTAAGTAAAACCATGTGGCCATTTTCTATGACCTATACGAAATCTTACTAAAATCAAGGACAAGGAAAATCCTCTTTTAATAAACAGACAGAACAAACTCGATCCTACTACACCAACATACAAAACTAAGCAATTTAGTTACCTGGTAGACTTAATAATGTCACAA
>NW_027172114.1:60000-62500 GCF_036898095.1 Palaemon carinicauda | reverse complement strand
AATTTTGGGGGGTAGCCGACATCAACAAGAACAAAACAAAAAAGGGGACCTCTACTCTCTATGTTCCTCCAGCCTAACCAGGGACTCAGCCGAGTTCAGCTGGTACTGCTAGGGTGCCACAGCCCAACCTCCCACATTTCTACCACAGATGAACAGCAGGGCCTACCGGAACTGCGTCATAATCGCTCGCCATTCATTCCTATTTCTAGCACGCTCTCTTGCCTCTCTCACATCTATCCTCCTATCACCCAGAGCTTTCTTCACACCATCCATCCACCCAAACCTTGGCCTTCCTCTTGTACTTCTCCCATCAACTCTTGCATTCATCACCTTCTTTAGCAGACAGCCATTCTCCATTCTCTCAACATGGCCAAACCACCTCAACACATTCATATCCACTCTAGCCGCTAACTCATTTCTTACACCCGTTCTCACCCTCACCACCTCGTTCCTGACCCTATCTACTCGAGATACACCAGCCATACTCCTCAGACACTTCATCTCAAACACATTCAATTTCTATCTCTCCATCACTTTCATTCCCCACAACTCCGATCCATACATCACAGTTGGTACAATCACTTTCTCATATAGAACTCTCTTTACATTCATGCCCAACCCTCTATTTTTTACTACTCCCTTAACTGCCCCCAACACTTTGCAACCTTCATTCACTCTCTGACGTACATCTGCTTCCACTCCACCATTTGCTGCAACAACAGACCCCAAGTACTTAAACTGATCCACCTCCTCAAGTAACTCTCCATTCAATATGACATTCAACCTTGCACCACCTTCCCTTCTCGTACATCTCATAACCTTACTCTTACCCACATTAACTCTCAACTTCCTTCTCTCACACACCCTTCCAAATTCTGTCAATAGTCGGTCAAGCTTCTCTTCTGTGTCTGCTACCAGTACAGTATCATCTGCAAACAACAACTGATTTACCTCCCATTCATGATCATTCTCGTCTACCAGTTTTAATCCTCGTCCAAGCACTCGAGCATTCACCTCTCTCACCACTCCATCAACATACAAGTCAAACAACCACGGCAACATCACACATCCCTGTCTCAGCCCCACTCTCACCGGAAACCAATCGCTCACTTCATTTCCTATTCTAACACATGCTTTACTACCTTTGTAGAAACTTTTCACTGCTTGCAACAACCTTCCACCAACTCCATATAACCTCATCCCATTCCACATTGCTTCCCTATCAACTCTATCATATGCTTTCTCCAGATCCATAAACGCAACATACACCTCCTTACCTTTTGCTAAATATTTCTCGCATATCTGCCTAACTGTAAAAATCTGATTCATACAACCCCTACCTCTTCTAAAACCCCCCTGTACTTCCCAGATTGCATTCTCTGTTTTATCCTTAATCCTATTAATCAGTACTCTACCATACACTTTTCCAACTACACTCAACAAACTAATACCTCTTGAATTACAACACTCATGCACATCTCCCTTACCCTTATATAGTGGTACAATACATGCACAGACCCAATCTACTGGTACCATTGACAACACAAAACACACATTAAACAATCTCACCAACCATTCAATTACAGTCACACCCCCTTCCTTCAACATCTCAGCTTTCACACCATCCATACCAGATGCTTTTCCTACTCTCGTTTCATCTAGTGCTCTCCTCACTTCCTCTATTGTAATCTCTCTCTCATTCTCATCTCCCATCACTAGCACCTCAACACCTGGAACAGCAATAATCTCTGCCTCCCTATCATCCTCAACATTCAGCAAACTTTCAAAATATTCCGCCCACCTTTTCCTTGCCTCCTCTCCTTTTAACAACCTTCCATTTCCATCTTTCACTGTCTCTTCAATTCTTGTGCCGGCCTTTCTTACTCTCTTCACTTCTTTCCAAAACTTCTTCTTATTCTCTTCATATGACTGACCCAGTCCCTGACCCCACCTCAGGTCAGCTGCCCTCTTTGCCTCACGTACCTTGCGCTTTACTTCCACCTTTTTCTCTCTATATTTTTCATACTTCTCTATACTATTACTCTGCAGCCATTCTTCAAAAGCCCTCTTTTTCTCTTCCACTTTTACCTTCACTCCTTCATTCCACCATTCACTGCCCTTCCTCATGCTGCCTCCAACAACCTTCTTGCCACATACATCACTTGCAATCCCAACAAAATTTTCTTTTGCTAACTTCCACTCCTCCTCTAAATTACCAGTTTCTCTTACTCTCACCTCGTCATATGCCATTTTCAACCTTTCCTGATATTTACTTTTTACCCCAGGTTTTATTAGCTCTTCAACCCTCACTAGCTCCCTTTTACATCCACCTACTCTATTCCCCCACTCTTTTGCTACAACCAATTTTCCTTCCACCAAAAAATGATCAGACATACCGTTAGCCATACCCCTAAACACGTGCACGTCTTTCAATCTTCCAAACATTCTTTTAGTTTTCAACACATAATCTATTAATGCCCTTTCTACTACTCTTCCATTT
>NW_027172114.1:47500-55000 GCF_036898095.1 Palaemon carinicauda | reverse complement strand
ATTAGAAATCCAATGATCTATTTAAGTCATTTCTAAGATATGATTAAATTAAGTGTTTGTTGCTTAAACAAATGTATGAAATGTGTTTTATCTACGAGGGACGAATAATTCAGCAGTAGACCTCACGCTATAGTACAAACGGGAGGTAGATCTCACGCTATAGTGTGGTAGACCTCACGCTATAGTACAAACGGGAGGTAGATCTCACGCTATAGTGTGGTAGACCTCACGCTATAGTAGCACCCTTTTCTTATTGTTTCCTAGTTACCTTTCCTCACTGGGCTATTTTCCATATTAGAACCCTCGGTCTTATAGCATTCTGTTTTTCCAAAGAGGGTTATAGCTTAGAAAATAATAATAATAATAATAATAATAATAATAATAATAATAATAATAATAATAATAATAATAATAATAATAATAATGACAGTCTTTTACTCTACTTATATGACTAGATAAAGGGAAACTCGTAGAAGCTACAGTATTTGCCCATTTAAGATCAATTTTCCACTTCCTATATATCAAATACCAAAACAATTGACTATTACTAGTGCTAGAATATTTCCCTATTCTAATATAATTAAAAGTTCCTATTAGTAAAATCTCACACAGAAAAATTAAGCGAATAAACTTTTTAAAGTTCGTTCAAAACTATACACTACGACTAAGTTTGTGCCCAGGAAGGAGTTCTCACACAAACACTTACTTTACTTTTACTTTTAGAGGTTTATTTCTCGCCCTCCATCAAACACTAAAGGTCTGTTCAGGCGGGCCTTGGTGTATGAAAAAAATAATTCCTTTCCAGTTACTATTTTGCTCTGTATCGTTATCAGTTATTTCGCTAGCATTTGTATTCAGGCTTAATAGTTTTCAGGTCACTATTATAACACTTTCTAAAAAGATAAGTCTTCAGGTTTTTCTTGAAGGCAGCCACATTTGTGCTATTCTTGACATCGAGTGGAAGGTCGTTAAAGAGTCTCGGTGCAGCATAACTGAACGTTCTTCCTCCTATTGCATGATTCACACTAATTTCGAATAGTCTATGGGGGTCATCTGCATGTCTAACTCTTACAGTGGCGCTGGTAGCTTCAGGGTAGGGGATCAAGCAATCACGAAGATATTTTGGCTTATCACCTGTAAGTGCTTTGTGAGTCAACAAGCAAATTTTAAATTCAATCCTAGCCTTAACAGGTAACCAATGTAGATCGATCAGTGCAGGAGTTATTCTCTCCCGAAATTTAATGCCTTTTATCAGTCTAGCCGCCCGGTTTTGCACATTTTGAAGCTTCCTTAGTAGTGTATTGGGCAATTTGTAGTACAGAGAATTGCAATAATCAAGCCTTGATATTACATGACTCACCACTAAAATTTTTGTACTGCCCTCTGTTAAAAATTTTCTAATAAATGCTATGTTTCTCAGGTGATAGTTACACACTTTCACTGTGTTCACAATTTGGTCCTTCATTGACAAATTACAGTCTATCAGTACACCCAAATTTTTCACAACAGGCACAATCCCAACATCAGCATCACCAATTTTTATACTTTGAATTAACTGGTAATTCTTCAAAGCCACCCTTGTGCCAAAGAACATACATTCTGTTTTATCATCATTTAATTTGAGCTTTTTCCTCTGCATCCATGTTTTTATTTCAGTCATTATCTCATCAATTTTCTTCTTTGTATCTTGTGTTGTTGAAATTGAGAGGTAAAACTGAGTATCATCTGCATATAGTTTAAAACCCACTTTTTGTTTTTTCAAGATGTGTGATAGCTCGATAGTATATATGTTAAACAAGATAGGGCCCAGGACACTACCCTGTGGTACACCCTTCATAAGAATTCTCTCATTGGATCGGTTTCCAGAAACTTCTACAATAGTCTTCCTGTTCATTAAGTAACTTCGCAAAAATTTCAGTGCTTCCTGAGTCACTCCAATAGACTTCAAGTCGTCAAGTAAGTACTCGTGCACAACAGTGTCAAAAGCAGCACTAAGATCTAACATAATTAAAATTCCACACTTTCCCCCATCAAGAAGACCTATCATATCATTCATTTTTGAGCACAAAGTAGTTTCTGTAGAATGATTAGCTCTGTAGGCCGATTGATTTTCCGGGAATACCTCTAACTCGTCAATATGCGCCCACAATTGCTCACTTATGACTTTTTCAATAAGCTTTGACATGTAGGATAAATTTGAAATGGGCCTATATGAATTTAGCTCGTTTACATCACCTTTCCCTTTGTAAATTGGTTTGATCAACGCAGTTTTTTCACAGCTAGGAAAACAGGATTGCGATATACTTAGGTTAATTATGTTCAGGTAAATATTATATACGACTTGTTTGTTTGGAGCTTCACTTATAGACTGAGGAATGATATTTCTAATCAAGAAGCTGGATAGGTGGAACTTCAGAAGTTTAAATTTTGCCGCAAATGTTTTTGTGTCAAACAGGGTGACATAAGTCTTTCTCCATAGCATATGTATGACATATATTTTAACGTTGTTACAGCAACAACATCAAATGCAGCCGAGAACATTTCCTCGGGACAGTCATCTGGTTGGAGTATAATAGACAGTGATGTCCAGAATCAATCTTCCCACTCAAAGAACGAGACAGTCTTGAGTTTAAAGTACTTGACTTAATGTAACTATGTATTTTCATGAAAAACACGTAAAAATTTGAAAAATGTATCATTAATTGAATGCCAAGTAACAAACTACCAATTAGCTACGATGGTGAAGATGGGTTGATTTCAATTCTAAGTACAAAATACCTGAATTCGACAGGTATAAGTACAGAAGAATTGTCATTGACTTTTATCTTTCTTCGTGGCCAAGTGGCTTAGTCACTGTCTATACAAGCTTGCCGACCAGGGTTCGATTCCCGGCCGGAGCTAAGCTCTTGTCTTTGTGTGATTTCGCCTGGGGCTCTGATCCCGAGGTTGTTAAGAGAATCCAGACATTAATGTATCAAAAATATATGGCTTATTTAAATATGAAAAACACGTAAAAATGTGAAAAATTTATCATATATACATATATATATACATGAATGCCTGACAAAACCCCAACCCGACAAAACCCCCACCGACGAAACCCCCACTGACAAAACCCCCACCCGACAAAACCCCCACCCGACATAACCCCCACCCGACAAAATCCCCACCCGACAAAATCCCCACATGACAAAACCCCACAAGACAAAACCTAGGTTTGATAAATTTTAGTTATATTCGGTCATTGTTTTTATTTGTTTACCTATATATGAAAATTTTCGGAATGATGGCAGTTTAAACTATTTTAAGTAAGCATATTCAGGATCTGTATCAAACAAAAGGTGATTTTTAAATTCTTTACTAAAAACAAAAGGTATCAAAATAACAATTTTAAAAGTATTTATTAAAAAAGATAAGATTACACAAACCATTAAAATCCTTTTGTTCAGAGATAAAAATAAAAAGAATTTATATATTCTTATATTTTTTGCTACACCATTAAGAAATTCTTCTATATCTTTTGTGCCATTACTAAAATCAAGAAAGATTTCCTGTGATTTGCCGGAAAGAAAACCATACACTCAGCCTATTGCTGAGTCACCGAGTGGGGCTCTAATAATAAATAACTGTTCAAATAATGCAGGTGCCGACGAAAAGGTACCATCCATATAACAAACATCTGCCTATGCTAAATGATGCATTGCGTCTTTTGTAGCAAATATAATTATTCGATTGCTGGATTCAGCACCATTATCATTAAGAACAAAAGGCGTAGGATTTTCTCCTCGAGTCCTTGTCCACTCTCCTGAAATTTCCAAGTCCCTCAACTATTCTGGATCCTTAGGGCGTCCATCTTGTCGTTTTCTTTCAACATACCTTTTAGCAGTATTTAAATTTCCCATGGAAAGTCTTCCCTCTTGTGTCATACTCTCCAACGAATCCGCTAAAATCCGACTAGTATTTCCCCTGGTTGACTTGTCCTGTTGATAGAGGGTTGCATGCATTTTTGCTGCTTCTAGCTCAGGATTATGATCTTTGCTTGAAATGATGCCTGATACTTCCAAATGTGTTGTTATTTTTCCATTACAGTTCAATGCTGATCTTCTAGAACATTCCCGTCTCTTCGTAGTTTTACGGGCGGACTTTTTTGTATATATATAGCCATTATAACACAATTTCTCTTCACCTTTATTATTGCAGATAACTTCCATGATGGGAAAGCAAGGCATAACTAAGAGAGAAAAGTTCATATACAGTACTTTCAATGTATACAGAAAAGAATTTCCTTGAAATAAAAACTTTTTTCTGTAAGCAGTAGTTTATTGGTAATAAGTACTTTGCAATTTTTTTGTCAGGTGGGGTTTTTGTCATATGGGGATTTTGTCGGGTGGGGTTTTTGTCATATGGGGATTTTGTCGGGTGGGGTTTTTGTCATATGGGGATTTTGTCGGGTGGGGTTTTTGTCATGTGGGGGTTTTGTCATGTGGGGGTTTTGTCATGTGGGGGTTTTGTCATGTGGGGGTTTTGTCGGGTGGGGGTTTTGTCGGGTGGGGGTTATGTCGGGTGGGGGTTTTGTCGGTGGGGGTTTTGTCAGTGGGGGTTTCGTCGGTGGGGGTTTTGTCAGTGGGGGTTTCGTCGGTGGGGGTTTTGTCAGTGGGGGTTTCGTCGGTGGGGGTTTTGTCAGTGGGGGTTTCGTCGGTGGGGGTTTTGTCAGTGGGGGTTTCGTCGGTGGGGGTTTTGTCAGTGGGGGTTTCGTCGGTGGGGGTTTTGTCAGTGGGGGTTTCGTCGGTGGGGGTTTTGTCAGTGGGGGTTTCGTCGGTGGGGGTTTTGTCAGTGGGGGTTTCGTCGGTGGGGGTTTTGTCAGTGGGGGTTTCGTCGGTGGGGAGTTTTGTCAGTGGGGGTTTCGTCGGTGGGGGTTTTGTCGGTGGGGGTTTCGTCGGTGGGGGTTTTGTCAGTGGGGGTTTCGTCGGTGGGGGTTTCGTCGGTGGGGGTTTCGTCAGTGGGGGTTTCGTCGGTGGGGGTTTTGTCAGTGGGGGTTTCGTCGGTGGGGGTTTTGTCAGTGGGGGGTTTCGTCGGTGGGGGTTTCGTCGGTGGGGGTTTTGTCAGTGGGGGTTTCGTCGGTGGGGGTTTTGTCAGTGGGGGTTTCGTCGGTGGGGGTTTTGTCAGTGGGGGTTTCGTCGGTGGGGGTTTCGTCGGTGGGGGTTTTGTCAGTGGGGGTTTCGTCGGTGGGGGTTTTGTCAGTGGGGGTTTCGTCGGTGGGGGTTTTGTCGGGTGGGGGTTTTGTCGGTTCCCCATATATACATATATATACATATATATACATATATGTATATACATATATATATATATATATATATATACATATATATATATATACATACATGTATATACATATATATATATATATATATATATATATATATATATATATATATATATATATATATATGTATATACATATATATATATATATATATATATATATATATATACATATATGTATGCATATATACATATGTATACATATATATACATAATATATATATATATATATATATATATATATGTATGTGTGTATATATATACATATATATATATATATATATATATATATATATATATATATATATATATATATATATATATATATATACACATATATGTATATATATATATATATATATATATATATATATATATATATATATATATATATATGCATTGATACTACATTCTAAATTTAAATGGTTCTCAAAATTATTTGGTTAATAGAAAAGACAATTTAAATGAAAGGGCATAACTGCTTTCAAATGCCCCTACATTACACGCAAAACCAAAATGTAATAAATTATACACAACATTTTTTTAAACGACAATCAAGTTTTCTAAACACCTCGCTCGTAAAGTTATTTAGATAGTTGCTATCAATGACTCAGGAATCGAAACTTGACATAAAAAAAGGATATCGTATCCAAGGTAAATACTTACGTTTTTAGGAGTCCCTTCTTCACAACTGCTACGACAAAAACTGCTTCAGTACCATGGTTTGTCTGAAAAATAAAATCAAGCTGTTACAACGACAGAGTAAATGGGTAAATGGATTTCATTATTGAATAAAATGCAAATGTCATCGACCTAGTATCTCATATAAGGTCCTATTAGTCTACACAAACCCAACATCGAATTTTTAATATCAAAATTATACCATACTTAAACTAACTAGAAATTTCCAAAAAAAAAAAAAAATAACAATTACTGCATGTTAGTTGCTTTCGCCAAAATTGGAGATAATAGCCTACATGACAAAGGACATTTCAATATACCTGGCTATACCCTACATCAGAATGACTTCAAATTTTTCACATATTGTACCCTTCCATGTTTTGACTTATAAATATCCAAATGCTCCTTCGTAATTATCCTTATTTTCAGATAAAGTAGCTACTTACCACTCTAAACTATCCAACCTTCTAACTTTACTTGTTGGATAACAAACCATTTTGTATAAATCACTAAAATTAACCCACAATTATTACTGCACTGACATGAAGAGCAAAATGAGCTTTTACAAATTACCAAGGATTTTGTTATGTCAATGCTATGAATATTTATATATCACCAAACTCTACTTACTTACTGCATTCAAGTATTGTTGCAAATTATATTTTTTTTTAAATATATATTGGAATGGCTATTGGCAGAAATAATCAACAACATCCACTTTCACTTTGAATTTCAAAATCTCTCAACAGTTCATAATTCAAATTCAGCCGAAATTTTACTCTTTAAACAATTGTCATTTTCCACCTCAATTTAAACTTCTTCCTTTTAAGAATCCTCTTTTGGCACTCCTTAAGTACACCTACCTCATAACAGTGCTGTGCATGGGTCATGTCCTTCACAATTTGTAGCTCTTCCTCCTTCAAGGACTTGACAGCCCCTTCTTCAGAAACCCAAAGAAGAGCTAAAGGCTGTTCTTCAGAAACTCAAAGAAGAGCAAAAGGCTGTTCTTCAGAAACTCAAAGAAGAGCAAAAGGCTGTTCTTCAGAAACTCAAAGAAGAGCAAAAGGCTGTTCTTCAGAAACTCAAAGAAGAGCAAAAGGCTGTTCTTCAGAAACTCAAAGAAGAGCAAAAGGCTGTTCTTCAGAAACTCAAAGAAGAGCAAAAGGCTGTTCTTCAGAAACTCAAAGAAGAGCAAAAGGCTGTTCTTCAGAAACTCAAAGAAGAGCAAAAGGCTGTTCTTCAGAAACTCAAAGAAGAGCAAAAGGCTGTTCTTCAGAAACTCAAAGAAGAGCAAAAGGCTGTTCTTCAGAAACTCAAAGAAGAGCAAAAGGCTGTTCTTCAGAAACTCAAAGAAGAGCAAAAGGCCGTTCTTCAGAAACTCAAAGAAGAGCAAAAGGCCGTTCTTCAGAAACTCAAAGAAGAGCAAAAGGCCGTTCTTCAGAAACTCAAAGAGCAAAAGGCCGTTCTTCAGAAACTTAAAGAAGAGCAAAAGGCTGT
>NW_027172114.1:32500-35000 GCF_036898095.1 Palaemon carinicauda | reverse complement strand
TACAGGCACACACGCACAAAAACACACACACACATAAAAACCAACCCAAAAATTATTTATATAAGCCAATACTTATAACACCATTCTCAGGATAAAGGTCAAACAAGAGATAATTGAATGACGCTAAGAAATGGATTAAACTTATAACTGTTTTGAATATTAATACATACAATGAAACGCTTATTTCTCGACCTTTTGATTGACCTTGACCTTTGACTTTAATATGTATTAATTGGCGTGGATTTTCATACACTCAAATATGAACCAAGTTTGAAGTCTCTGTGACAACGTATCCAAACTTATCGGTGATTGCGTGAATTGGACCTTCCAAAAATTAATAATTTCCAGCTTTTTACATAATAGTTAATCCGTGCAAGTTTCATTACTCTACGATCAAAATTATGACCAAGAAGCTGTTCACAAACAAACCCACACACAAACAACCACACAAAAACACACACAAACATAACCTTCCAACTTCGTTGGCGGAGGCAATAAATGTATAAAAAAACAAACGAATATTATACAAAAATACATAAAATGACAGACATTAAGGAATAACCAAACTGTATCAGTAGTATTTCCGCTGACCCAGACGAATGTGACGGAAGTCAAGAGTAAAGTAGATGGTGTCAGAGAATCCTGGGAAATGAAATCAGAAAAAGTGACAGGGCTGGACTGGCCATCAAGCACGTGTCATTCATGCGTTGTTAGGCGAACTTAGATTTGCAGACAGAACGAGGCAAAATCTATTTTCTGACAAAGGGAATAAAAGCGGTTGGAAACTCATGACTAAAACAAGTGTTCACATTGGCACTACTTCGTACCACTTCATGTGTAAACGCTGTTAATTAAAATGCCACATTTGACTCCACTCATAGCTTGTTCTAGCAAGCCAGTTGAAACTTAGTTGCTTCCTATACTGTTAAGGTGACCTATATTACTACCCAGTGCGTCCTGTTACTATTATACTATAGTGTTCTGACCCAAGGCATGAGGTCCTTTCATGGATTAGTCGTCCTTCATAATTCTCTCTATTCATGGTCACCTCCCTTCAGGTCTTGTGGTCTCTCAAACTTATTTTCAACATCCTTGTTGTTATTATTATTATTATTATTATTATTATTATTATTATTATTATTATTATTATTATTATTATTATTATATCCAATTAACCCAGATCCATGAAACCTATTGCGCCGAGAAGGGGAGCAAGATAAACATTCATTGTTTAAAGATGAACAGCAATAGCTGTAACTTATGTTTTTACTTCTCCTAAACTAAATGTAGTAATGATTGAAGAACATTGAAACAATAAGACAAAAATCTGAAATAGATGTGCAACAAATTTAAAATACCTTCGAATCTATATATTTTCTTTTAATCGTATCAAAGACTGAACTACCAGACTATTCCTTTGAACACAAACTAATCAGATGAAAAAATCTATAGTAAATGTATATCTGAACTGAAGAATTAATTTTCACAACAGGTGTCAAAAAGAATAGTAAATTAACCCTAATATGGTATCTATCTATCTTGGCATTGGTGTGTTTTTGGTTTCGGTTTGGTTTGGTTTTGATTTTGGTTTTGGTTTTGGGTTTGGCTTGCTTTGGTTTTGTTTTAGTTTAGATGATTGGTTTGATTGGGTTTAGGTTTGGTTTTGGTGTTGGTTTGGTTTTAGTTTGGGAGTTCAGTTTGATTTGGTTTTAGTTCGGTAGTTTGGTTTGGGGGTTTGGTTTAGTTAGGATTTGGGTTAGGTTTTAGTTTGGTGGTTTGGATTTAGTTTGGTGGTTTGGCTTGGTTTGAGTTTGGGGGTTGGGTTAGGTTTAGGTTTTGGTTTGTTTTTGTTTGGTTTTGGGTAAGGTTTTGGGTAAGGTTTTGGTTTTGGTTTGGTTTTAGTTTGGTGTGTTGCTTTGGTTAGGTTTAGATTGGGTTTGGGATCGGTTTTGGTTTGTTTTGGTTTTAGTTTGGCTTGGTTTGGTTCGGTTTGTATTTAGGGCTTTGTTTATTTTTGGTTGAGTTATGGTTTTGGTTGAGTTATGGTTTTGGTTTGGTTTTGGCTTTGGTTTTTTTTTTTTTTTTGGTTCAGGTTTGGTTTTTGGTTTAGTTTAGTTTAGTTTAGTTTGGGTTATGGTGGGTTGGGTTGTCTATGGTTTAGTTTGGTTTTCGTTTTGGTTTTGGCTGTTGTTTTTTTTTTTTTAATTTGGTATTAATTTGGTTTTGATTTCCGTTTGGTTTTCAGTTTGGTCTGGTTTGGTTTGATTTAGGTTATTTTTTGTTTGCGTTGGGTTCGGTTTGGATTTGGTTGTAGTGTTGGGTTGGTTTGGTATGGTTTGATTTTGTTTGATTCCGTTTGGGTTTTTTGTTTTGTTTTGTTTTATAGTGGTTTGGTTAGGTTTTGCATTGATTCGGTTTAGTTGGTTTGTTTTGTTTGGTTGGTTGGTTGATTGCTTGGTTTTTGTTTAGTTTTGTTTGGTTTGGTTTTATTTTGTTAGTA
>NW_027172114.1:20000-27500 GCF_036898095.1 Palaemon carinicauda | reverse complement strand
TCCCATTATATGTCAAATTGAGGGCAAAAATGAAAGGCGGCAATCACAAAATTCTAATTTCAGATCTCTCTCTCTCTCTCTCTCTCTCTCTCTCTCTCTCTCTCAAAAGTAGTAACCTACCATTTAGGATAAGTTCTGAAATCCTATAATTTTAAAATAAAACATACAAAGAAATATCCTTAAGACTTGAAATATTTAACCCTTGCACTATTGACCGATTGTAAGCAGCAACATGGAAAATATGATAAATTCTATTGGAAAAAAGAAATGCTACAATTTTTACAATTTCTTACTGCTTCAGCCCCGGATAAGAAAAAGGGTCTGAGCTGAATAAGTTCCCTACTTTACGAGAGACAAAAGCCACTACACTTTAACAGTGAAAAATACCACAAGAACTGTTATCATTATTATTACTTGCTAAGCTACAATCCAAGTTTGGAAAAGCAAGATGCTATAAGCCCAAGGGTTCCAACAAGGAAAAATATCCCAGTGAGGAAAGGAAACAAGGAAAAATAAAACATTTTAAGAAGATCAACAACATTAAAATAAATATTTCCTGTTTGAAATATAAAAACTTTGAACAAAACCAGAAGAAGAGAAATTAGATAGCATATTGTGCCTGAGTGTACCCTCGAGCAAGAGAACTCTAATCCAAGAGAGTGGAAGAAGAGACCATGGTACTACAGAGGCTATGGCACTCACTACCCAAGACCATTTCTTACCGTATCCAAATGGATGAAATGCACCTGCATTGATACACCACATCACTCTCTCATTGACCAACACCGAAGTAAAACGATCTCAATCTACTTGGATTAATAAAATAGGTAGAAACGATACTAAAATAAAATGATGTGGAATATCTGAGAAGAAGGAATGTTGGGAATTGGATTTTCATTACTTAGTCTTTTTTTCCCCCTTACTTGGAACCTGTCCATTTCTACTCGCCTTAAGACATACAATAAAGAAATACATTGTTTACCGACAATGAAGTCAACTTTCAATAATAAATTTGACAGAAAAAAAAACTGCGGCAACAAGAAGAAAGTTTTACGTAATTTGGTTACCTGATAACTTCACAACTAAATGATAAGGCTACAATTATGAAGTATACCTTGCAATGCTTAAAAGAATACTTTAACTTGAGGGGCACTCAGTAGAGCGCAGACCTCTGCTACAGCAGCTTATTTCTCGACCTTCTTATAACCTTAACCTTTAACGTGTATTAATTGGCTTGGAATTTCACGCAGTTAAACATGAACCAAGTTTGAAAGTCTCTGTGACAACGACGTCCAAACTTATGGCTGATTACGTGAATTGGACATTTTGCTTGACCTTCCAAAATCGAATCATTTTCAGCTTTTTACATAGCAGTTAATTCCTGCAAGTTCATTACTGTATGATAAATATTGTGGCAACAGGGGCAAAAACATAACCAACTTCGTTGGCATAATTAAATGTAAAGGTTTTGACACTAGAATAGGAAAAGATGGGCTCTGCACATCACATATTAAAATAGACCTCGATATGAGAGACTAGAAATTATATCTCTGTATGGCTGGAAATTCTCTATAGGAGGAGAACGGGGCGAAAGGTAGTCCACAAAATTATGGAAAAGGACACTCATGCAGACCTTCGTCATACTGGAGAGAGAGAGAGAGAGAGAGAGAGAGAGAGGAGAGGAGGAGAGAGAGAGAGAGAGAGACGCCTTCTTTTTTTGGCAATGCATCAAGTCTTATATTCTTTTATACAAATAAAGTCATAGTCATTTAATGTAACTTGTAACTTCCCACGTGTGGGACAAGACGAAGTAGTGTTGGTTATGAACTTATCTAACGATAAGGTAAACATGAGAACAAAAAGCGTTATACTATTCAAGATCAAACTACAAAAGCCATCCAATTATGTTAATGTCTTTCACTTCATACGGACTGTCAAATCGAAGGAATTAAAAATTATAGCCTACGAAATAAAAGTTTGAACGGAGGTGAAGTACCATAGGAAAGAATGAATGATTGAAGTTCTCTGGCATCCTGACATCGAAGGTCTTTACGATATGGAAGCAGTGCAAACCAGGTTCAGAGGGAACAACTGCAAATGCATTATAACAATAAATACAATTCTATTAATAAAAAGGAAATATCCTGAAGATATTAGGTCGTACATATAGACCCAACCAGAAGAGCACAATGAAATGGAGGCTACGATACAAGACAAGAAAATGAACATGATCCAAGACCCGAAAATGAACATGATCCAAGACCCGTCTTGCAATAGGATGTGTGTGACCTGGGCTCCATTAGAGAGAGAGAGAGAGAGAGAGAGAGAGGAGAGAGAGAGAGAGAGAGAGAGAGAGAGAGAGAGAGAGAGAGAGGCTACCGCGTAGACACTCTAACCAAGAGGATCTTGTAATAGCAATCGAAAACATCTGACTTCAAGATTAAGTTATAAAAAGGTGACATTTCATTGAATTATCCCTTACTGAAGAATTTTGGAAACATCTCTTTGTTCTAGGGAGGGAGGAGGAAGGACACGCTTAAAACTGTAGCATAAGGGGGGTGGGGGGGGGGGGAGGGTGAAACTCTAGGTAGAGAACTTCCAGTCATACAAATATATAATTTTCTAGTCTCTCATATCCAGGTCTTTTTTAGTATGTGATCTGCCGGGCCCATCTTTCCCTATTTAAAGGATTAAAGGTTTAAAAGACACTCACTCAAGGGACAGTGACATTGCCCTAGCAAGAGGACAATGCCCTAGAGACTGACCATATATACATTAGGATCAGCGCCCAAGCTCCCTCTCCATCCAAACTAGGACCAAGGAGGGCCAGGCAGTGGCTGCTGAGGACTCAGCAAATAGACCTATAGACTCCCCAAAAGTATTAAGTAGAAAATCTAGTTTATCAAACGCTCATTTTGCTACAAGTTTGGGCCAGTGCGACAGACTGACAATCTGTCACAGTGAACCCACGCACCCAACATAAAACCAATGGCCATTTCGAGTCAGGACTTTGTTAATCCTTCGTTTGGCACTAAAGGAAAGGGCTTCAGAGATATTAAAAGGCAACACAGGAGGTGTGTGTGTGTGTGTGTGAGAGAGAGAGAGAGAGAGAGAGAGAGAGAGAGAGAAGAGAGAGAGAGAGAGAGAGAGGACTCCTTATTCACCAAGCAATTCTGAAACTGAATTGATGAAATATTTAAAGCAGACTCTAGAATTAAGATTGGAAGTGTCAGTCATATATAACATATAATATAATATGTATAACAATCAGAATTTGCGGAATTTGGAAAAGATGCAAGGGGCAGGAGAGCGAGGCATTGTACAAATATAATAAGTACAACAGGGAACAAATTCTGTTGCACTATGGGTCAATAGTTAAAACTTGAAACAAAACTCTACAAGCAAAGCGTACCAAACAGTTGTTTGTATTATTATTATTATTATTATTATTATTATTATTATTATTATATTATTATTATTATTAGCTAAGCTACAACCCTCGTTGCAAAAGCAAGATGCTATAAGCCCAAGAGCTTCAACATGGAAAAATAGCCCAGTGAGGAAAGGAATCATGGAAATAAATAAGCAATACAAGTAGTAACGAATTATTGAAATGAAATATTTTAAAAATATTAGCAACATTAAAACAAATATTTCATATATAAACTATATAAACTATAACACTTTTCACGCATATATCCAACAAGACAATTTATATTGACTCATATTTACACAGACATTGGGCGATTGCTTTCATTCCAGAGAAATGATTTTTCATTTACGAATGTCCTTTACCTTAAAGGAGGAAGACAATAGCTTCATCAAATTCATTGCTTACATTTCCCAATGCCTTCAAATACAGGATATGATTGGTCTCTTTTGAAGAGACGTGGAGCGCAAGTCAAAGTAGATATTATTTCAGAGAGAGAGAGAGAGAGAGAGAGAGAGAGAGAGAGAGAGAGAGAGAGAGAATGTCATTTATGCCCTACACATGAGGATCTGAACTTTCGCAATTACGATAGAAAACTATATCATATCATAACTGACTTTATAATTAAGTTATAAAATGTCAAAATAGTAATTAAACGAAGAAAATTGTGCAAGACCTTCAACTGCAGCAGAGGAGGTGACACGCCATTTGCAGGAGGTCTATTAAGTAGAAAGTTGGACAGCAATAGGAAGATACGAAAGTATAATATTGAGGCTATTGGTAAAATAGGGATAAATTATAAATATAAAAAGAAAATGCTCAATGATAAACCGTACTTGGCAAAACTTCAAGTATCAAAAAATCTCATTTGATTAGAAACTCTAGTTAAGTCATTCTGAGCAACGAACTAATCTGTTCTCTCCAAGATAGAAAATGTAGGACCCACACACGAACGAGAGAGAGAGAGAGAGAGAGAGAGAGAGAGAGAGAGAGAGAGAGAGAGAGAGAGAGAGAGAGAGAGAGAGAGAGAGAAATTACCTACCGAGCAATTCTGAAGATTAACGTTAGCTGAAAACGATGTTGAAAACCGACTTGAGAATCGAGATATAAAATCTGAACTAAATCTGAGAATGAGGTATTAGTTGGGGAAGGAAGAATGGTGAAAGGAAGTCACACTAAATAGTAATCATGGTTGTACTGGTCTATTGAAAACGTCCCAGCTCATAAAAACAAAATCTAGAATATATCATGAAAATAAGACTAGTAACCTCTGTTTCAGAATTCTGTTATATGCATAAGCAGTGTCGGAACACTTTTGCTATTAACTGTGTATAAATGGACGCTGTGGAAAACAAATGGCTAGTTAATAATGTTACAAGAAATGTATTGATTTTGAAAGAGTTTCTTGTGTATTGTATGTCAACGTTCCCCCAAAATGTTACTAGGGAGTGTCGTCGTCACCATCATCACCATCATCATCATCATCATCATCATCATTATTATTATGAGCCAAGCTACAACCCTCGCTAGAGCAAGATCCTATAAAGCCAACAACATTATATGTAAACGTTTTTTAACCATTGTTAAAACTATAACAAATGCAAAACTATAATCTAGATTATGAAAATATAGGACCTACGTGTTGGATATTAAAATAAGGCCTGATAAGTCTATTAAAAACTGTTCAAAAGATGAAAACGAAGAACAGATAAAGGACCAGGATGAAGACCTACGTCATATTGGAATACCAGTAGTTTTGTGCAGCCCAAGAGTATGAGAAGAAATAACCAAGTCTAAGGAAATTCCAAGGCAAAATACTATTTTGTTGTGTGAGTGAGCCAGTTACATCTGAAAGGAAAAAAATAATGTGTATGTATGTATATATATATATATATATAATATATATATATATATATATATATATATATATATATATATATATATGTATAATGAATGCGTTACTTGAAAATCTTTGCACAAGTCCACGTACCAATCAGTTGATCAAAAATGAAGGGGCTGAAAGAGAGAGAGAGAGAGAGAGAGAGAGAGAGAGAGAGAGAGAGAGAGAGAGAGAGAGAGAGAGAGAGAGAGAGAGAGGGGGGGAGGATGCCGATGTAACGGTCTGGTTTTCCCCCCCGTCCGAAGTTCCCCCGGGGGAAATATGGCCCAGGATATATGTCCCCCTGGGGGGACTTTGTCCCAGGATAATATTCCCCCCTCTGGGCCAAGATTCCCCCCTTTGCTTGGTGGAGGTAACCAATATTTTTTTTTTTCGTTTGCCATAGGAATCAAATTCAATGGGATATCATAGAAAAGCTGCACAAATTGCACAAATGTAGGCAATAACTT
Source organism: Palaemon carinicauda (assembly GCF_036898095.1). Classification (NCBI taxonomy): domain Eukaryota; kingdom Metazoa; phylum Arthropoda; class Malacostraca; order Decapoda; family Palaemonidae; genus Palaemon; species Palaemon carinicauda. The sequence goes on along the minus strand of NW_027172114.1, from coordinate 21,721 downwards.
GAGGTCACAACATATTGCGTGGATTAAAAGAACAATGAATTTTAAGCGTGCTGCTCAGTTTCTTAGTGAATCCGTATCAAACCCCTTGCAATGTTGCTCAGAAAACAAACTTGCTGATTTCGAAGGATGTGAGGGAGCAATCAAATTCTTTAGTTTATACCTATTCAATTCAAAAAATTTTGCGCAGACGTAACTTTAAATCTTGAAATGCAACAACAAAATGCATGTTTGTTTAAAGAATTAATGAGGAAGGCTGAAGCTTATATTAGGCCTTTAAAGCTATGTGATTGAATAATCTAATTGAACGTTCTACTCTAAAAATTAAATTTTTACTGTCATAAAATAAGCCAAGATTATGTTGAGTTTTTTTTCTTTTTGGTAAAATAAGAAGTATGGTGTTGTAATAATAATCCTACTGCCATGCAGTTTTCGGCTGCTTATAAGAAAATTCTGATTCATAATGATATACAGAATGTTCTTCGTGGTAATTGCATATCTCTAGAACTATTCAAGCAATATTACACATTTACATAACTCGGTTGACATAAATAAATCTTCTCCTAAGAACAGAATGATAGAGAATAGGAGTTTAGATGAAAGCAGTCATAACGAAGATTACTATTACATTCCTACACCTTATCACTTTATTCTAGCGATATTGTGGTGTACATAGCAGGATTTCTTGTGTATAAACTGAAGAAATCCTTGCGTTATGAAGCCTATTTAGATTGCTTAACTGCCCATCACAATAATACAATGCCAAGGCTAATTCAGTTGAAAGATAAAGGAAAATTGATTCATCCCTCAGATGATGTTTTCCAAATCTGCCAAAGATGCGAAATATTATTTAGGAAATCAATATCCTTCAATGGAAATTTGGACATTAGCCTTGGCAGAAGAGAGTTGCCAAAACTTGTGTATGGAGTTCTAATATATTATACAGGCAAAACCATTTTCTCCAAAATTGGATTCCCCCAACTCCACTGTTGTTATAAATCTATGGCTATGGCTGTGGCTATTATCATCACAATAAAACTACCATCACTAGGGCTGTTGACTATCTCTCTTTTTGTCTGTTTTCCTTCTAGTTTTAGCGCCACTTCACACTCAATTGTCCGAGTAGTAGCAGTGGAAACACGTGCGTCAGAATATGGAGGAGCTCACTTACCACACATATTACCAATATCTGGATAGTGGAAAGTATCCTGATGGACTAAACAAGAAGAAAGAAAGTGTGATATTAGAAAAAAGTGCAAACCCTTTTGTGTTAAAGATGGATATCTAATGCATAAACGAAAAATAAATAATGAAGTGCAGTTACGTCAAGTGTTGATGAAAACGGACGTGAACCGAGTTATCAAAGCTTGTCATGAAGGCTTTCGTGGTCCACATATGGGAAGGGATAAGACCATTGGACAAATGACTGCTAAGTATTATTTTAAGGGCATCAAAGAACGTGTTTTTAATGTGATAAGTGCCAGAGAGCAAGTAATAAACCAGCAATGCAAGCTCCAGAGTTACATCCAGTTTATGTTCCTGAAAAAGTTTGGTCTCAGGTTGGAATGGACCTTGATTGGACCCTTGTACTTGCTTTTTTTACTTGTTTTGGGTTTAAATCCAACCCTCTACTGAAGTCGAGTGAACTACTTCTCGGGCGGGTCCATATTAATCATCTAACGAAACATTTTCATTATAGCTTATACAATTCTTTGATTGTAGCA
>NW_027172114.1:7500-10000 GCF_036898095.1 Palaemon carinicauda | reverse complement strand
GAATTATCTTTCATAATTAGGATTAAGGTTTTTGTGGAATGTTAGTTTGGGCATTTAAACTATTGATTGGGAAATTAGGTTGTCAGGAACTATTTCCTCCCGTTGAAGACTTCACAAAACAAGATGGCAGGTAGAAATTCCTTCCTTAAACTTCAAATATTCACCTTATTCGCATCATTAAGCTTATCTAAAGTTGATTACCTTAACTAGTTTACTGAAATCCGCCTTTACTTGAAATACTATGGAAAAAAAAATCTTATCTAGTTATTTAGTTTAACTATCAATGCTTGGGCTCGCTCTTAAAGTAATAATGTCCAAGTTAAACTTTTAATTTCTCAACAAAGGCTTCCTTTGATACTTTTAGTTCAATTCAAAATGCTACTAATCTTGCAACATTTTTTTTTCCTGTCATGAAAATCAGAAGGTCACTTGGTGGTAGGAGATGAAACGTCTTCATTCGTCAAATCAAGGGAAATATCAGTTGACAGAAAACCTGTCTACTTCTCCAACAGAATACTGAAAGATGACTGCTCATTTCCACACAAAATGCTTGCCTAAACGTTCTGCCATTTAGATGAGTAATAAGTTACCAATATAATGTATACAGTCCAAGGATAATCAATGCATTATTACTGGCTATATATTAAGTCATTCAAATAAAACTTGGTCGAGTAAATGATAAGAGATATTGATCATTACACCATGTTATCAACTGTGGTACAATATTGCATGCTTTCTTACCAATTATATTATTATTATTATTATTATTATTATTATTATTATTATTCTTATTACTTGCTAAGCTACAACCCTAGTTGGAAAAACAAGATGCCCTTGAACTTGTAAGCCCAAGGGCTCCAACAGGGAAAGTAGCCCAGCGAGGAAAAGGAAATAAGAAATTAGATAAATGACTTGAGTGTTTTCGCGCTTACATTGAGCTAACAAACACTCTTCATTATTGTCAGTATATCTAACTATTCTCATATCAAGACACACTTGAGAAAAGCCAACAAAATCCTACCTGCATTAATACAACTTACTTTTACTTTTAGGGGTTTATTTCTCTCCCTCCACCAGACACTAAAGAGTCTGTTCTGGCGGGCCTTGGTGTGTGAAAAATAATTTCTTTCCAGTTTATATTTTGCTCTCTATCTTATCATTTATTTCGCTAGCATTTGTATTCAGTCTTAAAAGTTTTTCAGATCACTATTATAACACTTTCCTAAGAGATAAGTCTTCAGGTTTCCGTGTGTACCATTTATCAATTCATGATTAGTTTTACTTACATTGAGTTGTATTCATATGATATAAGAAAATACATTTAATGTACTTCGTCTGCATATTCGACCATTCTGATTACAGTTCCTTACGAATATTACATAAAAAAACAATGTCAGGTTGTTGAAATACTCCAAAATAAGACAGTAAGTTTATAAGGTGTTACAACCAGAAATAGAAAATCCCCAATATCGATTAATCTGCGCTGAATGAAAGTTAATTCTAATAGCCAGTCCTTCTCCATCATGAGGCTCAATACTAACAGTATTCTAGAAGTTTTATTCCAGCTGTTACCAAGTTGTGGAATGATCTTCCTAATCTTAGGGTAGTTGAATCAGTAGAACTTCAAAAGTTCAAAGTTGGAGCAAATGTTTTTATGTTGAACCGGCTGACATGAGTCTTTTTATAGTTTATATATGACATATCTGTTTTGACGTTGTTACTGTTTTCAGAATGATTTATTGTTAATTTGTTCATCATTTATTTATTTCCTTTCCTCGCTGGTCTATTTTTCCCTATTGGAGCCCTTGAGCTTATAGCATCTTGCTTTTCCAACTAGGGTTATAGCTTGGCTAGTAATAATAATAATAAAATCAACGAACCCTAAATCTATCAATGTGTAAAGAGTTTTGTTGCACAGTGCATCACACGGCCAACAACAAATCCTGTCAAAACTAAACTAGTGACGAGAGTGGTTTTGTTATGGGACCAAAGATACCCCGAGTTCTATGGCTTTCTAGATGCGGTCCCGAAGATTGTATATAATCACCGTATGAACAAAAACGACTTTAAGATTAAGCTCTTGACTAAAAACAGTTCTATGCTAGAGTAAACTTTTTTTACAGCATTAGATTTGACTGAGCCTCCTGCTTGAGGGTAACACTTGGACACTATTCTATCATTTCTCCTGTTTTTTTTTTTTTTTTTTTTTTTTTTGAAGTTTGAAGTTAATATTCTTAAAATATTTCCTTTTAATTGGTTATTACTTCGCTTGTAGTTTATTTCCTGTCCTCACTGGACTATTTTTCCTTGTTGGATTCTTTGGGCTTTTATCATCTTTCTTTTCCCACAGGAGATGTGACTTAGCTAGTAATAATACAAATTTGGCTCTAGAGAAATTATTTAGCATTGAAGCATAAGCTGTCGGTGCTATGCATTTGGTCATCCCTTAGAAAATCTTAAGCGATGCCCTGTTGATAAAGTCCTTGCCTAATGAACGCCA
>NW_027172114.1:0-2500 GCF_036898095.1 Palaemon carinicauda | reverse complement strand
GAATCCTGTGGGGGTTTTCCCCTAAAATTCGGAGGGATTTACCACAATATCCTGAAGAATTTACCCCAATATCCTGGCGGATTTATCCCATAATCCTGTGGGTGATTTAACCCCCAATCTTGGGGATTTAAATCCAATTGCTTTTGGGAATTAAATCCGAATGCAGAGGTCATCTACCCACGAATCCTAGGGGATTTAACCCAAAATCCTGGGAGGATTTAACCACAAATCCTATGGGGAAATTTAACAAAAAATCCTGTGTGGGATTTAATCCCGAACCCTTGGGGTCTTTCAAGTCTGAATCCTTGGGGAGATTTTACCCAGAATCCTTGAGGATTTAACACTGAATCCTGAGGGATTATGGGGGATTTAACCACATAGAGAATTTAACAATGAATACCTTAGGAATTTAACCACAAATTCTGGGATTTTAACCATAAATTATGGGAATTTAACCACAAATTCTGGGAATTTAACCACAAATTCTGGAATTTTAACCACAAATTCTGGGATTTTAACCACAAATTCTGGGAATTTAACCACAATTCCTGGAAATTTAACCACAAATCCTGGAAATTTAACCACAAATCCTGGAATTTAACCACAAATCCTGGGAATTTAACCACAAATCCTGGGAATTTAACCACAAATCCTGGAAATTTAACCACAAATCCTGGGAATTTAACCACAAATCCTGGAAATTTAACCACAAATCCTGGGAATTTAACCACAAATCCTGGAAATTTAACCACAAATCCTGGGAATTTAACCACAAATCCTATGGTGATTGAACCACAAATTCTAAGAATTTAACCACAAATTCTGGGAATTTAACCACAAATCCTGGGAATTTAACCACAAATCCTCTGGTGATTGAACCACAAATTCTAAGAATTTAACCACAAACTCTGGGAATTTAACCACAAATTCTGGGAATTCAACCACAAATCCTAGGGATTTAACCAAAAATCCTGGGAATTGAACCACAAATCCTGGGAATTTAACCACAAACTCTGGGAATTCAACCACAAATCCTGGGTGATTTAACAAAAATCTTGGAGATTTAACCATGACCTCTGGGAGATCTAACAACAAATTCAAGGGGATTTAATTCCCTAATTGAGGGGGATTTCACACCGAAACCTGGGGTAAAAACTATTAACACATTAAAATAACATTGCAAAAACCCTTCTTTAGTACCAAGAAATTTAACAGGTTAACAATGTTTTTTTTTTTTTTTCGAATGAAGGAAAGACGTTGTAAAAACAGTTAAAACTGCCCGTCTGAGAACACTGGTTAACGATCAGTTGTTTCTCCAAAGAAGATGAATGATTTTACGATGGATATAAAATATAGCAGAGATTTGGTGATTTTCAAATAACCGATATAAAGCCATAAATAGGCCTAAATGTTCAAAACTTCCTCTAAATGAATAATTTTATTAATGAATGATAACTATAACTATAGTCATAACTATAAATGCATTTCATAGTCTGTCGATGTCATAAAATGGCTTACGATGTTTCACTGACTTTACACAGACATATACTGTAATAATACTTTAAGTGGGGGGATACCTTAACGTGGTGAAAAGATTTGCGTATCACAATGATCAGCAAAGCTGTACTGGGCACCTATACTAGGTTGGTTTGCTCTGAACGAAGACAAAAATCTCCTACCATTAATGAGCACTGGCCAGCATGATGATGAAAACTGGCCAGACACCAGACATGAATGATGACATGTCTGAAGCCTTTGTCCGGCTGTGGATTAGAAACAGCTGCATTTGTTTTATATATATATATATATATATATATATATATATATATATATATATATATATATATATATATATATATATATATATCAAATGCAGCTGTTTCTAATTCACAGCCGGACAAAGGCTTCAGACATGTTTTTAATTATGTCTAAGGTTTGGCCAATTTTCGTCATATCTTTGCATTTTATTCAAACCAACGTCTTCTTATTAACAAATAAAATGGCTAATTTTTCTATAGATTTGAAAATTGCGATGTTCAATCCTACCAATTAATGTATAAATAAATTTAGAATAAATTTCTAGGACCAACACTCAACTGACCTTCACTCCTTCAAGTCTCGTAGGGAAATGCTCTGAAAACCATAGGAATTTACCTCAGCCAATCACAGGGCTTCAACAGAACCCCTTTGTAAGCCAGTCTCTCATTGGCTTAAAATTTCATTCTTTGGCTAAGAGGCTTAGAAGCTGTTTTCCTATTGAATGGAGTCTTCCAGTCAATTTTTGTTTCAAAGGGTATTTTCAAAGCAAAATCATATCATGGCTAGTGATATATTCAGTAATATATTTGACATATTAATACTAAATTTATGTAAATTAATAAGCCAAGTTGGAAATTGGATAAAAGCAAACTTTAAAATTATAATAAATCGTAGAATTGAAGAACAGAAAGACCTTCTTGGCAAACAAGCAAACAAGGTGGTTTGGTTCTTCCAAAGACAG
>NW_027172113.1:20000-85264 GCF_036898095.1 Palaemon carinicauda | reverse complement strand
GGGTATAAATGTGGTCATCGCATATTTTTGCTCCTCCGGCTAAAATTATAGAAGATATATGAGTTTTTATTGAAAAAGGACCCTATTTTTGGGGTCTGAAACGAGTAAGGGCCGGGGTCAGAGATAATGCTTGAAATTTTTCGGTGTCAGATTTTGTGTTAGACTACAGCATAGAGTCGTTTTATGGGTATAAATGTGGTCATCGCATATTTTCGCTCTCCGGCTAAAATTATAGAAGATATATGAGTTTTTATTGAAAAAGGACCCTATTTTTGGGGTCCGAAACGAGTAAGGGCCGGGGTCAGAGATAATGCCCCCAAATTTTTTGGTGTCAGATTTTGTGTTAGACTACAGCATAGAGTCGTTTTATGGGTATAATGTGGTCATCGCATATTTTCGCTCTCCGGCTAAAATTATAGAAGATATAATGAGTTTCTATTGAAAAAGGACCCTATTTTTGGGGTCCGAAACGAGTAAGGGCCGGGGTCAGAGATAGTGCTTGAAATTTTTCGGTGTCAGATTTTGTGTTAGACTACAGCATAGAGTCGTTTTATGGGTATAAATGTGGTCATCGCATATTTTCGCTCTCCGGCTAAAATTATAGAAGATATATGAGTTTTTATTGAAAAAGGACCCTATTTTTGGGGTCCGAAACGAGTAAGGGCCGGGGTCAGAGATAATGCTTGAAATTTTTCGGTGTCAGATTTGTGTTAGACTACAGCATAGAGTCGTTTTATGGGTATAAATGTGATCATCGCATATTTCGCTCTCCGGCTAAAATTATAGAAGATATATGAGTTTTTATTGAAAAAGGGCTCTATTTTTGGGGTCCGAATCGAGTAAGGGCCGGGGTCAGAGATAATGCCCCAAATTTTTCGATGTCAGATTTTGTGTTAGACTACAGCATAGATTCGTTTTATGGGTATGAATGTGGTCATCGCATATTTTTGCTCACCAGCTAAAATTATAGAAGATATATGAGTTTTTATTGAAAAAAGGGCCCTTTTTTGGGGTCCGAATCGAGTAAGGGCCGGGGTCAGAGATAATGCCCCAAATTTTTCGGTGTCAGATTTCGTGTTAGACTACAGCATAGAGTCGTTTTTATGGGTATAAATGTGGTCATCGCATATTTCGCTCTCACGACTAAAATTATAGAAGATATATGAGTTTTTATTGAAAAAGGGCTCTATTTTTGGGGTCCGAATCGAGTAAGGGCCGGGGTCAGAGATAATGCCCCAAATTTTTTCGGTGTCAGATTTGTGTTAGACTACAGCATAGAGTCGTTTTATGGGTATAAATGTGGTCATCGCATATTTTCGCTCTCCGGCTAAAATTATAGAAGATATATGAGTTTTTATTGAAAAGGGGCTCTATTTTTGGGGTCCGAATCGAGTAAGGGCCGGGGTCAGAGGTAATGCCCGAAATTTTTCGGTGTCAGATTTTGTGTTAGACTACAGCATAGAGTCGTTTTATGGGTATAAATGTGGTCATCGCATATTTTCGCTCTCCGGCTAAAATTATAGAAGATATATGAGTTTTTATTGAAAAAGGGCTCTATTTATGGGGTCCGAATCGAGTAAGGGCCGGTGTCAGAGATAATGCCCCAAGTTTTTTGGTGTCAGATTTTGTGTTAGACTACAGCATAGAGTCGTTTTATGGGTATAAATGTGGTCATCGCATATTTTCCCTCTCCGGCTAAAATTATAGAAGATATATGAGTTTTTATTGAAAAAGGGCCCTTTTTTTGGGGTCCGAATCGAGTAAGGGCCGGGGTCAGAGATAATGCCCGAAATTTTTCGGTGTCAGATTTTGTGTTAGACTACAGCATAGAGTCGTTTTATGGGTATAAATGTGGTCATCGCATATTTTCGCTCTCCAGCTAAAATTATAGAAGATATATGAGTTTTTATTGAAAAAGGGCCCTATTTTTGGGGTCCGAATCGAGTAATGGCCGGGGTCAGAGATAATGCCCCAAATTTTTTGGTGTCAGATTTTGTGTTAGACTACAGCATAGAGTCGTTTTATGGGTATAAATGTGGTCATCGCATATTTTCGCTCTCCGGCTAAAATTATAGAAGATATATGAGTTTTTATTGAAAAAAAAGGATCCCACAACCCTTTCTCTTACTAGGAGACCTTAATAGTAGACATCCTTTATGGGGTGATGTTTTAGCAAATGCAAGGTGTAATATTATATCGTCAATTTTGGAGAATGAAGATGTCGGACTCCTCAATACAGGAGAGCCCACACATTTTCATGTACAGACAGGTACCTTGTCCTGCATTGACCTATCAGTTGCAAGCTCTAACTGTCTTCTCGATTTTAATTGGAGAACATTAGATGATTGGCATACTAGTGATCTAGCACCAATCATTATAAACACCAACAATGGTCCACCTTTACAAAGATCACCTCGATGGAATCTTGATAAGGCGGACTGGAATAGATTTCGGGAGTTAAGTGAAATTGAAGGAAATGCAGAACAGTTTGAAAGTGTTGATGATGCCATAGACTTACTTAATGGAACTCTTCACACAGCAGGAGTGAATTCCATTCCCAAAACAACTGGGATATTCAGACGACGACCAGTCCCCTGGTGGTCGTCAGAACTAACTGCCCTGCACAGAGCCACAAGAAAGTCTTTAACTCGATTGCGCATGCACCGTAATGAGGAGAATTTAATCATATACAAGAAATGTAGAGCACAGTTCCGCCGTGCCATGAAAGAAGCTAGGCGCCAGTCTTGGATGTCCTTTGTTTCCTCCATTAACTGTAGAACACCAACATCATCTGTGTGGAGGAAAGTCAAAAAGATAGCAGGAAAATTCACCCCAAACCCACCACCAGTGTTAAAGATAAATGGCCAGTATATGACTGGAGCAACCGAAGTTAGCAATGCCCTGGCTGACCATTTCTCAAATGTATCGTGCAAGTGTCAAGCAGCTCCTGGTCACCAGTATAGGAGCAATGAAGAAAAGAAAGTTTTAAACTTCGCAACAAGAAAGCAAGAGTCATACAATTCTCCTTTTACTGAAAGAGAATTTGATTCTGCTCTTGCTACTTGTAACGATACAGCCCCTGGACCCGATGGAATTCCATATGCAATGATTAAACATGTACCTTTTAATACAAAGTTATTTATTTTAAGCATTTTTAATAGAATATGGCATGATCATAGTTATCCAAGTGTTTGGGAACTAGCCATTATTTTAGCCTTTTTAAAACCCGGTAAGGACAAGTTTTTAGCAGCAAACTACCGACCTATTCCATTGACATCTTGTTTATGTAAAATCATGGAGAAGATGGTCAATGCAAGACTGATTTGGTACCTTGAAAAGAAGAATATTTTATCACCCATTCAATGTGGATTCAGGAAAATGCACTCAACGACTGATGTGCTCATACAACTTGAGTCCTCCATTTGTGAAGCCTTTGCTTCCAAACAGCACCATGTGACAGTTTTTTTTTATCTTGAAAAGGCATATGATACCACATGGAGATACGGTATACTTAAAAGAATCCATGAGTACGGATTGAGAGGTGAGCTACCACTATTCATCCAGTCATTTCTTTCACATAGAGTTTTCCAAGTGAGACCCTCTTAATGAGAGAATGCCTTGATGAAGTCACTGAGCTTCAGCACGGCATTTTATTCCCGTGCTGAAACTTCGTGACGGGCAAGAGGGCTCTCGAACTTGGGGAAATTGCTCCCCCAGTTCGAATCGAAATTTCTCTCTTTCTTATCTTTTTCTTCCTCTTTATATTGCTTCAACCTTCTCCTAATATTATAAACTTTCTTTCATGATGCTGTCCCAACCCTATGAGTAAAATTTTCCATATGTATATGTGTATATTTTTACATATATATGTATGTTTATTATCTTTTTTTTTCTCTTTATGGCATGGATGTTTCTACATCTGTTATTGCCTCTTGGGCGGATGTTTCTGCATCCGGTATTGCTGCCTGCTTTGATGAATGTGAAAGGTGTCGCGGTTGGGAGGCCTTTGTGCTCAAAGCTATATGTGAGTGTATAGGATGATCTCAGCCATCCCGAAGATGATTTGGACCTTTTTGGCGGAACTATTCCAAGTGTTGGGTCTTCGGAATCCAGGGGATCCAGTGCTTGGGGTAGGACTCTTGGCTTCTGGCCGGAAGCCCGTCATTACAGATATGGGGAGGATGATTCTATAGTTTCTTGGTCTCAGTCCTAACAGGCGGGTTCAGCTTACACCTGTGCCTCTATATCTGTTTTGATGCTATCCTTCGGGTAGGGTATGGAGTGGACCATCTGGGAAATATACTCTCACTGTGCCGGTAGTGGAGAGTGCAAATTTCCTTTCCAACATGTGATGCCTTAATGTTCTCAAGCAGGTAAATCAAACTATTCAAAAAATCACTCTTCTCTTTTCTTTATTCCGATGGATTCTTGTGAGAATGACCCCACCTCCCCTGGATATGCTGACTCGCCCCGGCACTGTTGACGACCTCTGGCAATTCATTTAAAGAAAACTCCGTTGACGACGTAGGAACTAAAAAGGACTGTTCTTTAAACTTTCTGAAAAAGGGTAATTTGGGCAACACAGGAAAACTGAAAGTCCTGCACGTTACCCAAATCCCTTTAGAAGCTAATTATGATGTGCTACATAAAATATTTGAGTGTTACGGATCAATAAAAGAAATTAGAATGAAACTTCAAGATGATAATTGGGAATCTTGGTTATCATTTAATTGTCACGAGGAAGCATTTAATGCAAGCTGTAACATTGTTGATATTAAAGTAGGTAATATGAGTGTTAAGGGTGCTCTGTGTGATGGGGCACCTAAAGATCTGGATGTCTACAGACCAGCAGACTGGGCTGATAAAGATATAGAGGCAGATATACCATCTCAAAGAAAGCCAAAACCACCAATGTGGCTTCTTGCTCAATCTGTAGGAGGTACGGAAAATTATTTCCGGATATGCAAATTTCTTCAGAGGAAGGTAGGTACGATCGCACCTGGAGATATATCTCGATTCGGGAAGAAAAGTTTCTTGATAAAGGCCAAGTCATACACACAGTCTGTTATACTGTCTAATTTGAAGTCAGTAAATGATGATATAAAATTGGACATCAAACCCCATCTAAACTTTAGCTATGGAAGGGGAGTGGTTTTTAATAGGGATCTGTATGAATTTACTGAAGAGGAGATATTGGCCATGTGTCCCCTATCAGTGTGGAAAGTACATAAAGTACCTGGAACATCAATGATTGTTCTTACTTTCCAGGATGCTGATGTACCTTTCCACATAGACATAGAAAACGAAAGGATCAGAGTTCAACCTTTTAAGCAGAAGCCACTGCAATGTTATAATTGCTTTAAATTTGGACATCCTTCCAAAGTTTGCAATAATGAAAAAATTTGTAATACTTGCTCCAAAATTTACCATGGGGATTGTACACTTGAGGCAAGGTGCTTAAACTGCAACTCTAATCATAAATCTAATGATAGGAGCTGCCAGTTTTATAAGTTAGAAGAGGCTGCCCTCAATAAATCAATTATTGAACATGTAAGCGTGGGGTATGCCAAGAGATCATTAAATAAATCTAATACTTATGCAAAAACATTAAAAACAGGAGAAAAAGTTCCTCGGGAATCATCTCACCCACCTACTACTCTAGGTAGTTCTCGAAAAAGGAATTCACAATCTATTGATAAAGTGGTGCATAAGATAAGAACATCTCCTCCTAAACATTTATCATTGAGTATCAACCAAAAGACATTGCCCAGCACTATCAAACCTTTGTCCCCCATTACAAAGGATAGTACTAACCTCTCCCAGGCCATATCCTTGCCTGATTTAATGGAGATTCCACCTGACACCAAGTTATCAGGTGTACCTGTAGTGGGGAAGGTACAAAAACCTGGTAACTCGCAACCTATTAATCGTAAAAGAGAGAGACCTCCATCTCTCTCACCCCCTTCCATAAGAAATACTAGAATTATGACATCAAATAAATATGATGTTTTGTCTGTTGATGTTGGCGATCAACCAGAAGACAATTTAAATAAATCAGAAATTCAAGTTGAGGTCCACCATCCCCCTCAACAAATATATAAAAAAGATACAAAGAAAAACTCCAACGTAAAACCCAACATAACAAGACCATCTCTGAAGAAACCTACAAGTAATAATGTTAGATTAAAAACTGCTAATGGGAAGATCTCACCCAAGACGTCTTCCAGAAATAATCCATAGTTTTCTCCTCCATTTTGCAATGGAACTGTCAGGGTTTGAGGGCGAAATATGAAGAACTTAAGCTCCTAATTCATGAGCATTCCCCCATAATAGTATGTCTACAGGAAAGTATGCTTGATTCTAACACTCCTAGTCCTCGAGAGTATGTTAGCTATAGAACACCATATAATCAACAAGCAGGGAGCCATGGCGGAAGTCTCATGTACATTCGTCGAGATGTTCCCCAAATACCCATGTCTATACGTACAACCCTGCAGGCAGTTGTTGTACAAATTGATATAGGGAGAAAATATACAATATGCTCTCTGTACTTACCTCCAAATGATGATATTTTATATGATGATTTAGCAAAAGTTATTCAACAACTCCCTCAACCTTTTCTCTTACTGGGAGATATGAATGGTAGACATCCTTTATGGGGTGATGTTTTGGCCAACACAAGGGGCAATATTATCTCATCAATAGTGGAGGATGAGGATGTGGGGCTCCTTAATACTGGAGAGCCCACGCACTTCCATGTTCAGACAGGTACTTTGTCATGCATTGACCTTTCAATTGCAAGCTCTAACTGCCTTCTTGATTTTGATTGGAGGACATTAGATGATTGGCATACTAGTGATCATGCACCAATCATTATAAACACCAACAAGGGTCCACCTTTGCAAAGATCGCCACGTTGGAATCTAGACAAGGCAGACTGGGTTAAATTTTGTGAGCTAAGTGAAATCGAAGGGAGAGCAGAACATTTTGAAAGTATTGATGATGCTATAGACCTGCTGAATGGAACTCTTCATACAGCAGGAGTCAATTCAATTCCCAAAACAACAGGGTTATTCAAACGACGACCAGTCCCGTGGTGGTCTTCAGAACTAACTGCACTCCACAGAGCCACAAGAAGATCTCTAACACGATTGCGTAGACGCAGAACTGATGAGAATTTAATTATGTACAAGAAATGTAGAGCACAGTTCCGTCGTGCCATGAAAGAAGCAAGGCGCCAGTCATGGATGTCTTTTGTTTCCTCCATTAACAGTAGAACACCACCATCTTCTGTGTGGAGGAAAGTAAAAAAGATAGCTGGCAAATTCACCCCCAACCCACCACCAGTGTTGAAGGTGAATGGCCAGTATGTAACTGAAGCAAATGAAGTTAGCAATGGCTTGGCTAATCATTTATCAAATGTATCCAGCAAGTATGAAGGAGCCCCTGGTCACCAGTATAGGAGCACTGAAGAAAATAAAATTTTAAATTTTGCAACAAGAAGGGAAGAGTCGTATAATTCTCCTTTCACTGAAAGAGAATTTGATTCCGCACTTGCTCATTGCAACGATACAGCCCCTGGACCCGATGGAATTCCATATGCAATGATTAAACATGTCCATTTTAATACAAAGCTATTTATTTTAAGCATTATTAATAGAATATGGCATGATCATAGTTACCCAAGTGTTTGGGAACTAGCCATTATTTTAGCCTTTTTAAAACCCGGTAAAGACAAGTTTTTAGCAGCAAACTATCGTCCTATTGCATTGACATCTTGTTTATGTAAAATCATGGAGAAGATGGTCAATGCAAGGCTGATATGGTACCTTGAAAAGAAAGGTATTTTATCACCGATTCAATGTGGATTCCGAAAAATGCACTCAACGACTGATGTGTTGATACGACTTGAGTCTTCTATTTGTGAAGCCTTTGCTTCCAAACAGCACCATGTTACAGTATTTTTTGACCTTGAAAAGGCATATGATACCACATGGAGATATGGTATTCTTAAAACCATTCATGAATTGGGATTGAGAGGAGAGCTGCCACTATTTATTCAGGCATTTCTTTCACTTAGAGTTTTCCAAGTGAGAGTGGGGGAAACTCTATCAGAGAGTAAGTGCCAGGAAGAAGGAGTTCCTCAGGGTAGTGTGCTGAGTGTAACCCTTTTTGCACTAGCAATTAATGGGATATCCTCAGCCATTCCCCAGGATGTTCTCTCAACATTATTTGTGGATGATCTCTCAATATCATTTGCTGGCACTAGAATGGCAATGGTTGAGAGAAAAATCCAACTCTCTATTGATAAAATTATCCAGTGGGCTGACATGAATGGATTCAAGTTCTCGACAAGTAAAACTACCATTGACCATTTTTGTCGTATCTGGGGAGTACATCCAGACCCGGATATATACATTAAAGGTCAACGGATACCATGTGTATCGGAAACCAAATTTTTAGGTTTGATATTTGACTGTAGACTTACCTGGGTTTCTCACCTAAAAGCACTAAAAGCTAAATGTGTTGAAGCTCTGAATATCTTAAAAGTATTGTTCCATACATCATGGGGGGCAGACCGCAATACTATTTTAAAATTATACAAGGCCTTGATTTTTTCCAAAATTAGTTATGGTTGTGAGGTATATTCTTCAGCCACCCCAAGCCGGTTAAAAATATTAGATTCGATACATCATGCAGGTATTAGATTGTCTACTGGAGCTTTTAAAACCTCGCCTATCCCAAGTCTCCTTGTTGATGCTGGAGAGTTACCTCTAGACCTTTACCGAATGTCTTCCATTCTTCGGTATTGGTTTAGATTGCAAAGACTCCCTAACTCTCTAGCCTTTCAGACTGCAAGCCTTTTAAGACAAGCATCATACTTTGAGTTGCACCCAAAATCTCCTCAACCTTATGGCTTTCGGGTGAAACGATTATTAAATAGTCTGGATATAATTAGAAATAAGATACTTCCATTCAAGGTATCATCAACGCCTCCATGGAAGTTACCAGAGATATCTTTTTGTAAATATTTTATTGGAGATAAGAAGACTATGTCAGACATAGAAGCCAGGTCTCTTTTTAATGAACATGTTAAAGAACATAGAGGATCGACTTTTATCTATACTGATGGCTCCAAATCTGATGCTGGCGTTGGATTTGGAGTACATAGTAATGGTTTTAATTGTAGAGGTGCACTTCCTCTGACCGCTTCCATATTTACTGCCGAACTGTATGGCATAGCCTATTAACTGCTATTGAGAAAATAGCGTTGGAGAAGGAGGGTAATTTTACAATTTTTAGTGATGCAAGGAGTGTCCTTCAAGCTATGGAAGTTTTTAATTCTAATAACCCTCTAGTTTTAAAGATTTTAGAATGGCTTTTCCTTATTGGACGGAGAGGTATAACAGTTCAATTTTGTTGGGTTCCAGCACATGTAGGTGTGTCCGGGAATGAGAAGGCAGATTCACTGGCTAAGGAGGCTGCATCCGAGTTGCTGCCAAGAAGATATCCCATTCCCTGTAATGATTTCTTACCTGACATCAAGAAATTGGTTTGCAATAAATGGCAACAGCAATGGGATAGTCAAGATAGCAATAAAATGAGGGAAGTAACAAATGACATATCTCCTTGGAGGTATAATATGATGGCCTAAAAATGGGAGACGTCTCTTTGTCGTCTCCGTATTGGTCACACTCGGTTGACACATGAGTTTCTGCTGAAGGGCCAACAGCAACCGTATTGTGACAACTGTTTAGTACCTCTAACAGTAAGGCATTTGTTGAACGAATGCCCCAATTATAACATCTTGCGGAATAGATATTTGTTTGAGGCTCGAGGTGAGGGTGGCAGGTTCATCCTTGCCAAGATTCTTGGAAATGATGTGTCCTACCATGCAAGTGGCATTTTTAGATTTCTTTCAGAAGCAGGTCTTCTGAAAAATATTTAACTTTTATGACATTCAATTTTTATGATTTTAATTGAATACTCTTTATTTTTCTATTTTATTTCATTTTTTACTTTTGTATATATAAATTAAATGTTACCGGCGTCAATGACCTTAGATGTCAGGATGCCTGAAAACTTTAAATCATTCATTCCAAGTGAGAGTTGGGGAAGCTCTATCACAGAGTAAATGCCAGGAAGAAGGAGTTCCTCAGGGGAGTGTGCTGAGTGTAACCCTTTTTGCACTAGCAATTAATGGGATATCCTCAGTCGTTTCCCGTGATGTTCTCGCAACATTATTTGTGGATGACATATCATTTGCTGGAGCCAGAATGGCAATGGTTGAGAGAAAAATCCAACTCTCTATTGATAAAATTATCCATTGGGCAGATATGAATGGATTTAAGTTCTCAACAAGTAAAACTACAATTGTCCATTTCTGTCGTATACGGGGAGTACATCCAGACCCGGATATATACATCAAAGGTCAACGGATCCCATGTGCAAGTGAAGCAAAATTTTTAGGGTTGATATTTGATTGTAGGCTTACATGGGTTTCTCACTTAAAAACATTAAAAGCTAAATGTGTTGAAGCTATGAATCTTTTAAAAGTCTTGTCCCATACATCATGGGGGGCAGACCGCAATACAATTTTAAAATTATACAAGGCCTTGATATTTTCCAAAATTAGTTATGGATGCGAAATATACTCCTCAGCAACCCCAAGCCGGTTAAAAATACTAGATTCAATACATCATGCTAGCATTAGATTGTCCACAGGAGCCTTTAGAACCTCCCCTATCACAAGTCTCCTTGTTGATGCTGGGGAGTTGCCTCTGGACCTTTACCGAATGTCCTCTATTATTCGGTATTGGTTTAGATTGCAAAGACTCCCCAATTCTTCAGCCTTTCAAACTGCAAGCCTTGTAAGGCACTCAACCTACTTTGAGTTGCACCCAAAATCTCCTCAACCTTTTGGGTTTCGGGTTAACCAATTATTAAACAATCTGGATATAATTAGAAATAAGGTGTTTCCATTCAAGGTATCATCAATGCCTCCATGGAAATTACCTGACATATCTTTTTGTAGATACTTTATTGGAGTTAAGAAGAATTTGACTGACTTAGAATCCAGGTCTCTTTTTATGGAACATGTTGAAGAACATAGGGGATCGACTTTTATATATGGCTCCAAATCTGATGCTGGCGTTGGATTTGGAGTAATGATTTTAATTGCAGAGGTGCACTTCCTCTAACAGCTTCCATATTTACTGCCGAACTGTATGGCATATTAACCGCTATTGAGAAAATAGCTTTGGAAAAGGAGGGTAATTTTACAATTTTTAGTGATGTAAGGAGTGTTCTTCAAGCTTTAGAAGTTTTTAATTCTAGTAACCCTCTAGTTTTAAATATTTTAGAATGGCTTTTTATTATTGGACGGAAAGGTATAACTGTTCGATTTTGTTGGGTTCCAGCACATGTAGGTGTGTCTGGGAATGAGAAGGCAGATTTACTGGCGAAGAATGCGGCATCCGAGTTGCTACCAAGGAGGTATCCCATTCCATGTAACGATTTCCTACATTACATCAAGAAATTGGTTTGTGATAAATGGCAACAGCACTGGGATAGTCAAGATGGCAATAAAATGAGGGAAGTAACAAATATCATATCACCTTGGAGGTATAACATGATTCCCCGAAAATGGGAGACGACTCTTTGTCGTCTCCGTATTGGTCACACACGGTTGACACACGAGTTTATGCTGAAGGGCCAACACCAACCATATTGCGAGGACTGCTTAGTACCTTTAACAGTGAGGCATTTGTTGACCGAATGCCCTAATTTTACTAACTTAAGAAATAGATATCTGTTTGAGGCTCGAGGTGAGGATGGCAGGTTTATCCTTGCCAAGATTCTTGGACATGATGTGTCTTACTATGCGAGCGGAATTTTTAGATTTATTTCAGAAGCAGGTCTTCTGAAAACTATTTAACTATTTTAATGACTTCTTAATTTCTATGGTTTTAATCGAATTCTCTTTTAATTTTCATATACAGTAAATGGTATCGGCGTCAATGACCTTAGATGTCAGGATGCCAGAAAACTTTCAATCAATCAATCAATCAATGCGAGCGGAATTTTTAGATTTATTTCAGAAGCAGGTCTTCTGAAAACTATTTAACTATTGTAATGACTTCTTAATTTTTATGGTTTTAATCGAATTCTCTTTTAATTTTCATATACAGTAAATGGTATCGGCGTCAATGACCTTAGATGTCAGGATGCCAGAAAACTTTCAATCAATCAATCAATCAATCTCCATATCATTTGCTGGAGCCAGAAAGGCAATGATTGAGAGAAAAATCTAACTCACTATTGATAAAATTATCCATTGGGCCGATATGAATGGATTTAAGTTCTCAACAAGTAAAACTACAATTGTCCATTTCTGTCGTATACGGGGAGTACATCCAGACCCGGATATATACATCAAAGGTCAACGGATCCCATGTGCAAGTGAAGCAAAATTTTTAGGGTTGATATTTGACTGTAGGCTTACATGGGTTTCTCACTTAAAAACATTAAAAGCTAAATGTGTTGAAGCTATGAATCTTTTAAAAGTCTTGTCCCATACATCATGGGGGGCAGACCGCAATACAATTTTAGAATTATACAAGGCCTTGATATTATCCAAAATTAGTTATGGATGCGAAATATACTCCTCAGCAACCCCAAGACGGTTAAAAATACTAGATTCAATGCATCATGCTAGCATTAGATTGTCCACAGGAGCCTTTAGAACCTCCCCTATCTCAAGTCTCTTGTTGATGCTGGGGAGTTGCCTCAACCTTTTGGGTTTCGGGTTAACCAATTATTAAACAATCTGGATATAATTAGAAATAAGGTGCTTCCATTCAAGGTATCATCAACGCCTCCATGGAAATTACCTGACATATCTTTTTGTAGATACTTTATTGGAGTTAAGAAGAATATATCAGACCTAGAAGCCAGGTCTCTTTTTATGGAACATGTCGAAGAACATAGGGGATCGACTTTTATATATACTGATGGCTCCAAATCTGATGCTGGCGTTGGATTTGGAGTACATAGTAATGATTTTAATTGCAGAGGTGCACTTCCTCTAACAGCTTCCATATTTACTGCCGAACTGTATGGCATATTAACCGCTATTGAGAAAATAGCTTTGGAAAAGGAGGGTAATTTTACAATTTTTAGTGATGCAAGGAGTGTTCTTCAAGCTTTAGAAGTTTTTAATTCTAGTAACCCTCTAGTTTTAAAGATTTTAGAATGGCTTTTTATTATTGGATGGAAAGGTATAACTGTTCGATTTTGTTGGGTTCCAGCACATGTAGGTGTGTCTGGGAATGAGAAGGCAGATTTACTGGCGAAGAATGCGGCATTCGAGTTGCTACTAAGGAGGTATCCCATTCCATGTAACGATCTCCTACCTTACATCAAGAAATTGGTTTGTGATGAATGGCAACAGCACTGGGACAGTCAAGATGGCAATAAAATGAGGGAAGTAACAAATATCATATCACCTTGGAGGTATAACATGATTCCCCGAAAATGGGAGACGACTCTTTGTCGTCTCCGTATTGGTCACACACGGTTGACACACGAGTTTCTGCTGAAGGGCTAACACCAACCGTATTGCGAGGACTGCTTAGTACCTTTAACAGTGAGGCATGTGTTGACCGAATGCCCTAATTTTACTAACTTAAGAAATAGATTTATTTCAGAAGCAGGTCTTCTGAAAACTATTTAACTATTGTAATGACTTCTTAATTTTTATGGTTTAAACGAATTCTCTTTTAATTTTCATATACAGTAAATGGTATCGGCGTCAATGACCTTAGATGTCAGGATGCCAGAAAACTTTCTATCTATCAATCAATCAATCAATTAAAGTGTGAAAAACAATTTCATTTATTTCATAATAGCCAAAATTAGTTCTATCATCCTGGAAACTTTATAAAGTACTTATTTTTTGTTTGTTTTAAGCCTTGCAAGCATTTTAAGGCAAAGCAGATAATGTAACACCATATTTTTTCTCAATTTTTTGTGTATATGAGCAAGATGAAAATTATATCGCTTTCTTTATTTAAACATAGTTATCTATTTATGTTGCAAATGATTTAAATCAACATTGAGGTCTATTTTAATGTTAACTGGTGGCTAATTACAAATTTATCTATTATTTTTATTTTTTAACAAATATTTTGTTTGAGGCCTCCTTTCTTTTTGAAGCTTCATTTCACCATCTTATATTGTGATGAAAAAATTGTGTTTCGGAGAGAAGGTGGCTCAATTATTGTACTTTATAGTGATCACTTCAAATTTAGGTTATTTCACTAGAAAAAATGTTTTATGAATTAAAAGAAAAAAAAACTATGGTTCGTCCAGAACTCGCCCTATACTACGAATATGTTTTTATATGATTATGTATATACGTATCAACATTAATGTTTCCCAATGTAGGCTATATTGCATTTTAATTTTTTATTGGTCATTTATACATAATATAATGAAAATTTAACCAAAATAAAGATTATTTGGTTTATTTTGTATTCTATCATATGAACACCATGAAATTATACCAGCCAGAAATGAAAAATTGTAATGTCTTTATATGTGAGTAATATAATGTAGCATACATTAAAGAAAGTGTTATAATAAAGTAATAATTATAATAAAATACAGTACTTATAGTATTAAAATAAATAATTTTATCATATAATGGGGAATAAAGTCATGATAATATACTGATAAATGAAATACAATATACAAAATGGCCGTTGTCTGTTGGCCCAAATATTGCCAACATATGTATTAATATTTCATATTCCGTATTGTATTTTCACATAATGAGACATAAAACTAATAAAAAATACAATTAAAATTTATATATAATTCTTTAAACAGGTATTAAAACTCTCATATAGCATAGATAAGTATTTAAAAAGGAAAAATAAATTGAGTAACTGGAACCTTTTTAACTTTTCTTTCGGGTTTTGGATCCCGAGAAAAATGTAAACAAACATTTGAAGGAATGAAGAGCCAACTCAGTGAAGTTTTTCGTCTTATATCTATGAAATTAAAGGTAAATTATGAATAATTTTATATTAATATGATATAATAGAATACTAATGGATTAATAATTAAATAAATTACCCCCAACATCATATATTAGGCTAAAAAAATGTCTTTTTTTAGGCTTAGATTGATGGTAAAGAAGTATGTTTCTACGGTCATGTGTACCCTAGGATTGGCCGGGTAGATTAGGGCATTGTTTTTACGTGTTTTGTTTGTTAATTTAGTTGTTTTTATTATTTTTTTAATCATTTGGGACAATATTCTAGCCCGTGGGAGGATGGATCCATGACTATTGGCCCTAGACAACCCTGGCCATATTGAGGCAACTTGTAGATTAAGGCATTGTTTTACTTGTTTTGTTTGTTATTTTGGTTGTTTTTATTGTTTTTAATCATTTAGGACAATATTCTAGCCTGTGGGAGGATGGATCCAGGAATATTGGCCAAAGACAACCCTGGCCATATTGAGGCAACTTGTAGATTAAGGCATTGTTTTACTTGTTTTGTTTGTTATTTTGGTTGTTTTTATTGTTTTTAATCATTTAGGACAATATTCTAGCCCGTGGGAGGATGGATCCATGACTATTGGCCCTAGACAACCCTGGCCATATTGAGGCAACTTGTAGATTAAGGCATTGTTTTACTTGTTTTGTTTGTTATTTTGGTTGTTTTTATTGTTTTTAATCATTTAGGACAATATTCTAGCCCGTGGGAGGATGGATCCATGACTATTGGCCCTAGACAACCCTGGCCATATTGAGGCAACTTGTCCTGAAGGACGTCTGTAAGGTCATGTGTACCCTAGTGTTGTCTGTAGATTAGGGCAGTGTTTTTACGTGTTTTGTTTGCTATTTTAGTTGTTTTTATTGTTTTTAATCATTTAGGACAATATTCTAGCCTGTGGGAGGATGGATCCATGACTATTGGCCCTAGACAACCCTGGCCATATTGAGGCAACTTGTCCTGAAGGACGTCTGTAAAGTCATGTGTACCCTAGTGTTGTCTGTAGATTAGGGCAGTGTTTTTACGTGTTTTGTTTGCTATTTTAGTTGTTTTTATTGTTTTTAATCATTTAGGACAATATTCTAGCCTGTGGGAGGATGGATCCATGACTATTGGCCCTAGACAACCCTGGCCATATTGAGGCAACTTGTAGATTAAGGCATTGTTTTACTTGTTTTGTTTGTTATTTTGGTTGTTTTTATTGTTTTTAATCATTTAGGACAATATTCTAGCCTGTGGGAGGATGGATCCATGACTATTGGCCCTAGACAACCCTGGCCATATTGAGGCAACTTGTAGATTAAGGCATTGTTTTACTTGTTTTGTTTGTTATTTTGGTTGTTTTTATTGTTTTTAATCATTTAGGACAATATTCTAGCCTGTGGGAGGATGGATCCAGGAATATTGGCCAAAGACAACCCTGGCCATATTGAGGCAACTTGTAGATTAAGGCATTGTTTTACTTGTTTTGTTTGTTATTTTGGTTGTTTTTATTGTTTTTAATCATTTAGGACAATATTCTAGCCCGTGGGAGGATGGATCCATGACTATTGGCCCTAGACAACCCTGGCCATATTGAGGCAACTTGTCCTGAAGGACGTCTGTAAAGTCATGTGTACCCTAGTGTTGTCTGTAGATTAGGGCAGTGTTTTTACGTGTTTTGTTTGCTATTTTAGTTGTTTTTATTGTTTTTTTAATCATTTGGGACAATATTCTAGCCCGTGGGAGGATGGATCCAGGACTATTGGCCCAAGACAACCCTGGCCATATTGAGACTTGTCCCAGAGGATGCCTCTTTGGTCATGTGTACCCTAGGATTAGCCGGTTAGATTAGGGCATTATTTTACTTGTTTTTAATGATATTTTGATTATTTTTATTGTTTTTAATCATATGGAACAATATTCTAGCCATATTTATATAATTTATTTACACTTAAAGATTAAAATCGGAATTATTTATAAATGAAAAATATGAAAATCAATATACATAAATAAAAGACGTCTGTTAACAATGACTGTACTGTTAATTCAAATAGCCTGTACAGTACTGTGAATTCTCTATATGATTTCCAGTATTATAAAAAAAGTTATCGATTGTAACAGTTTAAAATTTGATGTTTTATGTCAATATATCGTTCTTTTATTCTACTAAATAGAATGCATAAATTTACAAATTTTTTGTCAAAAAGAAAAAAAGCTTTAATTCTTTTATCATCTTTGTTTCAGCTGGAAGATTTTATCTTGAACTGATCGTGTGTATTTTTCTTTCAGATGAAGGAGTTTCATCATTTGTGCTGGGGTGTATGTATAATACCGGCCACCTGTATAATGATAAAGTATACAGCAGTGTAAGGGGGTCGTAGGGGGCCGTCAGCCCCCCAGTTAGGTAAGTAGGTAAGGACACGGCTTGTATGTTAGGTTAGGGGGGAGAAGTTTAGTTTAGTAGGCGTCCATATTTTATGGTAACCGGAGTACTGACCCAGGCAGAGGATCGTCCCATTTATTATTAAAGTTATTTGATTAAATATAATAACATATGGATTCCATATATCAATAACACTTGAATGTTGTAATAAAAACTTTTGGTAAATTGTATATAAGAAATCTATACTTAAATCAAATCAATCAGGCTAACGGGTGTGACCTGGGAAGGGGGTCTGGGGTCTTTCCCTGGCTAGGGGTTGTGAGCTGGGAAGGGGTCCGGGGACTTGCCCCTGGCTAGGGGTTGTGAGCTGGGAAGGGGTCCGGTGGCTTGCCCCCGGCTAGGGGTTGTGACCTGGGAACTACTAGGTTAGGTTAGGTGGGTTTTATTAGGTTCTGTACAGCTTAACTCCTGAAACTGGTTTTGCTCCTGTGCAAAATACAAACCGTCCGCTCTTTACTATGGAGGAGTATTACGGCAAAGCTAAAACCAGCCGATAAAGCTTTTTTTCACGGTGTAACAGCCCGCCTCTAGGTAGTGGTCACACTAGCACTAGTGACTAACATTCACTTTCTATTTCAGCTCGGTAAATACACAGTCTTTCTCTTTCGCCACCCTTTTTAACCGGTTTTCGGTTAAAAGTAACTGGCCTAATGCTTAATAAAATTTCCCTTTGTTTTGAGCTGCCTTCATTGGTTCTCACGGGTTCCCTGTGCAAGGAAGGTTGGGAGGTACGAGAGACAGACCATAGCCGAGTGATGCTTTATTCCTGTGATGGGCAGAGGACATTGATCTGTACGGACGGTAATTAAGCACCCTGCTGGGCAGGTGACTGACCGACTGCGAACAAGTAAGATGTGTGGGGGTCATTTGTGTTTTTTAACTTTGATGTTATAATTAGTATAAAAGCCTACGCTTTACATATAATGAATCACATAAAAATAAAGGGCAAATGATTCCGCGCCTAAATGCATAAACAATATTTACAGGGTATTTACAGAGAATACTGTATTTACAATTCTGAAAAGAGCGCTACAAACATTGTAGGACGTTGTCCTTGCAACTACTTACCTCCCCAAGACCATTATTAAAAGGGGATAATTTTAATGATTGTATGAAGAGAAATAAATGGGTAAAATAAATATATTAAGTCTCTGTAGCGAGATGGGGGTTGCAGGCATCCCCTTCAATGGAACACTAGGACTGGAGGGCTGTTATCCTCGATACATGGTTGCAGGATGCAGCCCCATTAGAGGGTTCGACTGCTGGTTGTAGTTTCTTTGAACTGTGTCTGGTCGGGCTTCTCGCGTCTTCTATTTAATAATAATAATAATAATAATAATGTTTATTGGACAAAAACATATATACATACAAAATAATTACAAAAAAAGATTCGGTCCAAGCCCATGTGGAGCAGAGCTCTTCGGGCAATAATACAATAAAATAATATCATCAATTAAAAAAAATTTATAAAAAGTAAATATTGATATCGATAAACTAAATGTACTCATATATATACATAAGAATATACATATGCATACACATACTAATACATATACACACACATGTACATATACATACACATGTACACATAGACACATATAAATGAGATTTTTAGCCTAAAAATAAATGGAAATGTACAGTATATTCGTATAATAAAGTATGATAAAGAAGGGCGGAATAATAAATAGTACAAACTTTGAATTTAAACATTGATATGGTAGAAATGCTAGACTTACAAATGTATACAAGCAATAAAGAATATAAGAATTAAGAACATTATTGCATTAATGGTTAGTTCATGAAGAATGTCTACTAATAAAACTTAGTACACAGATAATAACATATTAGTATATGATTTTTTAAAAGATCGAATGCTAAGCAATGCCTTAAGATAAGCAGGCAGAGTATTCCATTGTTTAACTCCCTGATAGAGATAAAACTGTTCACATTTCTTTACACGTACGAAGGGAAGAGTTAAGTTAGAGTCTCTTGTTCCATATTGGTGTGCTGATTGTACCTGAATTATTTTTTGTCTAATGGATGGATATTTATGCAGCGAAAGGGTTTGAAACATCAAATTCATTAAGGAGAGTTTGTAGGTATCCTCCAACTTCAGAATCAAGAGAGACCGGAATAGAGGTGATGTATGAGCTAAATAATCACTCGAAGTTATTATTCTCACCAGTTTTTTTTGCATAATGATTAGCGGTTGCAGGACGTTTCTACTGCAACTCCCCCACGCTGTAATGCAGTAATTTAAATGAGGAGATACTAAAGAGTGGTAGAGTTGTTTTAATATATATAGCGGGAAATAATCCTTCAGCCTATATATGATACCTATAACTTTGGAAATTTTATTGACTATCATATCCACATGCTTACTGAAGGTTAATTTATTGTCAAACATTACTCCTAAAAATTTTCCACTGGATTTCTGGTCAAGAGTGTGATTTCCTATTGCAACTCTTATGTTACCGGGAACTTTGCGCAAAGAAAATATTATGAAATATGTTTTTCTCTCATTTAGGGTCAATTTATTCGATAGTAACCAATTTTTAACATTATTTAAGTTAGCAGTTAAAGAATTACAAAGAGAATAAATATTTTTATGACAAAGATGGAGCGTGGTGTCATCGGCAAAAAGTATGGAGTTTAATCTGCCAACTGAACGAGGCAAATCATTAATATAGATGAGGAAAAATAACGGTCCTAAGACTGATCCCTGAGGGACACCTATTTTGACATCCATAATCTCTGAAAGATGACCATCGAGCGTGACAAATTGTTTTCGATTTGTCAGGTAGGATTGGAGTAAGAGTAGTGCATTGCCTCGTATACCATAATGTTCCAGCTTTTGAAGTAGTATATCATGAGACAGTATCAAAGGCTTTGCTCAAATCCAAAAAAACCGCACCAAGGTATTCATTTTTATTCATTGCATTATAGATATTTTCAAGGAGGTCATGAACGGCATCACTAGTACTTACGCCTCGTAAGAAACCATACTGACACGTAGAGAAAATGTTACAACTATTGAAGAAAGAGTAAAGTCGACTATACAATAGTTTTTCAAATATTTTATTCAACAAAGGAAGGCAGCTAATTGGTCTATAGTTATTAACATCTGATATATCACCGGATGTGTGTAACACAGTCACACATGCAATTTTCAAAATGTCAGGATAAATACCAGCATCTAAACAACGGTTGAATAGCATAGATCTAGGAAAGGCAAGTAGGTTAGCATTGTTCTTATATAATCTTGTAGGAGGAGAATGAATATTTGCTTTTTTGTTTTTCAGTTTTTTTATAATGTTCATCACTTCAAATGGAGATGAAGGGGTAAAAAAAATAGACTGCTGATTTGAGGGAGGCAAATAGGTACGGAAATCTAAGTTAATATTTTGAGGTAAAGCATCCCTTAGAGTAACGCCTATTGTAGAGAAATGAAGATTAAAAGCATTTGCAATTTGTTTAGTGTCAGTAATGGTTTCCCCGTTTCGAATCAGTTTTCTGAGTGAGCTACTCTTTTTTCTGCCCGGCCTTAGTGACGAGTTGATTAAGTCCCAAGATTTTTTGGCATCTCTACGGAGTTGGTCAAAAGTACTCTCAAAATAGTTTTTCTTTGCCTTGCGTATTAATGTACATAACAGATTACAATAGTTATTGTACTGTTGGCTACTATAATTACCCAATTTCATTCTTCGGTACAGATTATGTTTAATATTAATTGATTTAAGAAGTCCTTTGGAAAGCCACCTATTCATCAATCTTTTAACACTAACAAATTTTGTTTTCAGGGGAAAACACTCATTGAAGAAACTGTCAATTTTGTCACTGAAAGAGGTCACACCTACGTGAGGATTTAAGGAGGCGTGACCATATTCTGCTGACCAGTCTCTACCCCGGAGTAGTTCTGTAAATTTTCTATCATTAATTTGGCTCATGTCTCTAAATTGAATTCTTATTTTGTCATTCATACTGCTTAGTGCAGGCAATAAAAGGCTACAGAAAATTGGGAAATGATCAGTGATATCAGCTAAAAATATCCCAGAGTTACTAACGAGGTTATTATTGGCCCAAATGTGATCGATACAGGAGAGAGAGTCATTTGACCCGATTCTGGTAGGCCTAGTTATTGATGGTCGGTATTCGAAAGACCGCATTGTGTTGATCAGTCTCCGTGTGGTCTCGCTTTCCCCTTCCCTCATTAGGCAGATGTTAAAATCCCCTGTGACAACAGTATTCCCAGAAGAGATACCTGGACTTCTTAGTACCGCCTCTAGCGAGTTGAAAAACATATTTTCGTCACCTCCTGGACGCCTGTATATACCTAAGATAATAGCAGAATGAGAGGAATTGGGAACAGAAACTGTTGCCCCGTCACTTTCAAAATTATCCGTAGATATGCTTAACTCATCGAGAGGTTTAAACAAAAGTGTTTGTTCTGGGGAAGTACTCATTGGCACCGTCCTTGCTGCTTGCACACGTCGACATCGCTTTGTGAATGAGCAGGCTTTAATCTGTCCACGGTCAGCCAGTCTTCTGCTTCGTGGACCATGATCTTAAATCCCTTCTTCGTCCTCTCCAGCACACGATAGGGCCCTTTATAAGGATGTGAGAGTTGGGGGCCGGTGACCGTCCTGTCTGACGAAGACGTAGGGGCAGGTGTCCAGCGAGGCAGGCCTAAATTGCTTTGTCCTGTCAGCATACGTTTTGTGGCAGGGCGTGAATTTTTCTGCGCTTTCACAAAGCTGGGCGAGTTTGACGTGTTTGGTGTCTGGATTGGAGGGGGAAAACTCGCCAGGTTCCACGAGGGTCTCCTCATTGACTTTCTCTGCTGAAGAGGCTTCGCCGTTTGCTTTCAGAGCCGTTCGAAGACTGAGGAGGACCCAGGGAAGTTGCTTGACCCATTGCTCGTCTGTGCATCAGGCCATTAAAGCTGCCTTCAAGGACCGTTGGCTGAGGGATTGTAGGCAGTTGTGCTGTGCAGGTTGGTCCCCATCAGGCGGGCGAGGGATACCCACAAGTCTGAGATGAAAGTGTGTCCCCTGTCGATCGTCATGTCGTCCTGGACCCTGAAACAGCCCCCTTGTTGAACGGTCGATGATTGTTAGGAGGTACCTGGCGTGGTAAGGGCCCCGCAATGTCGACGTGGATGTGTTCAAATCGTCGCTTAGGTTGAGAGAAACTGCCGACTCCTAACTCGGTGTGACGGCTGACCTTGCTGGTTTGACACGCCGTGCATGCACCTGCCCACTCGCATGAGTCCTTCCTGATCCCCGGCCACATGAACTTGTCGGTCATCAGTTTGGTGGTAGTCCTCGATGAGGGGTGCAAGAGACCGTGAATGATGTTGAATACCAGCCTTCGTCTCGTCAGTGGGATGATAGGTCAAGGGCGGCCTGTGTTGGTATCGCAGAGCAGAGTGGGGCCGTTGAGATGTAACTTGACGTCCTTACACCGAAAGGAGGTCAAAGAGGACCTCGCGTCTGCTGTGGTGGAGTCGCCTGTTTGCTCCTGGGCTGATTTCCTCGTAGTCCACCCCGATGTGGATGGAGTTGATGCTGATTCTTGACAGAGCATCGGCCACAGGGTTTTTTCCCACTGGGACATAGCTAATAGTGCAGCCGAACTCAGAGATGGCCGCCAGGTGTCGTTGCTGTCGGGCGGACCATGCGTCCCTGGGCTTGGTGAAGGCATGGACCAGAGGCTGGTGGTCCGTCTGGATGATGAATGAAGCTCCCTCCAGCAGGTATTTGAAGTGCCTGACGGCAAGGTACACTGCCAGAAGCTTGAGGTTGAAAGTGCTGTAGCGAGTCTCGGATGGTTATAACGTCCTGCTGAAGAAGGCGAGTGGTTGGGGCACGTTGCGGATCACCTGCTCTAGGATGGTGCTGCATGCAACATTACTGGCATCCCTAGTTAACCTCATAGGGTCCCTGTTGTCCTGATAGGCCATGGTTGTGGCCTTGCAGAGAACAGTCTTTGTTTGCTTGAAGGCTACTTGTTGAGAGGGACCCCACTGTAGCTTTTTCGGTTTCCCCTTCAGGACGTTGAGAAGAGGTTTCATCAAACTGGCAACATTGGGTAAGAACTTCTTGTAGTAGTTCGTCATGCAGATGAATTCATGAAGGGACTTCATGGAGGTCGGCGTGGGAATTGGTTTATGGACTCCACCTTCGACGTCACAGGATGCATGCCCCTTTTTTGATAGTTCGCGTCCCAGGAACTCCACCTTCTCAGCCCCGAACGTGCATTTATCGAAGCGTACCACGAGGCCATTCTCCTACTGGTGCTTCAGAACCGTCCTCACGTGCCCCAGGTGTTCCTCCCGCATCTTAAAGAACATGAGGATGCCATCGACGTAGACGGTACAGAATGGAACGTCCCCCAAGATGCTGTCCCTCGTTTCTCAGGCTGAACGTCGAGTAGGAAAAGACGTAGGACCTGAATGGGGTGGGGGTGATGATGGCCATCTCTGGGATGTCGTTACACTGAATGGAGACCTTATAATAAGACTTTGAGATCCATCTCGGAGAAAATAGTGGCCCCGGTGAGATCCTGCATGTTTGGCAACGGTAAGTGGTCAGGTGTCGTGGCCAGATTTAGGCGTCTATAATCGCCTTTTTGCAGATTCCTATGCGCTCTGTCTCCTGGAAGGTATGCTTGGCGTCCTGTATCTTCTGCGGAGGGAGGCTTCTAAACCATCAGTGGGTTTGGGGACCCGTCGTTGGGATATGGTGGAATATCCCATGCTTGGCAGGGAACCCCTTCAGTTGGTGAAGCTCGGGTTTGAAGACCGGGAATTCCTGCGGCAGGCAGCTGTATTCATGGGGCGTGACTGAGCACATTTGGGAAGGCTGGTCCTGCTTGAGAGGTGGTGGGACTGGTAGGTCCCTTGCTCGACTAGTCGTTTGCGACGCATGTCTACCAGCAGTCCGTGGTGACGAAGGAAGTCGGCGCCCAGGAGGGGCACCTTGACATCTGTGATCAGGAAAGGCCAGCTGTAATTCTGGGCCTATGATTGATATCTTCAGTGTCCTTATCCCGTATTAGGTTATGGGGCTGCTGTTCGTGACAACCAGGGCGGCCCTTTCGTCTGATTGGAGGCCTTGGCCATTCTTTGAAGGTGGGAATGTTGACACCGTAGCGCAGGTACTCACTAAGAACCTTTTTCCTGAGATTACGTCGAGGATGTAGAATCCCGTGTGATCGGGCCTCGCCTGCTCCACGGTTGCTTGTAGGCGTGGTCGCCCACCTAGATTTTTTAGATGAGTGCACTGTTGGACTCGTTTTCTCCCCTTTCCTCCAGACTTAGTGGAAGTAGCACCATCTGGGAAAGTAAAGCCCTTGTGGTAGTGGTCCTCTCGTTGTTGCTGTTGCTCCTGCTGGGGGCCGCTGCTGGCGTTGCTGCTACTGTCCATGCAGCGGAAGCCGTGGGCAGGAGTATTGGGGTCTTCCGCTGTGGATCGCGTTGACCCCTACTTCGTCTGGCTCCTCCGTGACGTCGTTGACAGAGGTGGTGGCGCGTATCTGGCAGTCTGGGCTGCCAGGTGGAGTTTGTCGGCCTTCGCGACCAACGATGGAACATCCAGGCCCTCGGCACCCTCCAACTGGGCGCTGATGCTTTTGGGAAGGTAACGCACGAAGATCTACCTTGACAGGCTTATCCCCTTGGGACGCCCATCGCAGCCGAGCTCGTTCAGCAGGAGGATGTCCATCAGTTCGTCCCAGGCTGCTGAGGGACGTATGTCGCCGAGGGGCATTGTCATCAGGTCGAGGGCTCTCTGGGCCCTCAGGGGTACCGGGAGGTCGTAGATGTCCATCAGTTTCTTCTTCAGGTCGCTGTACCTCATGGGTCCCGGCCTCTGTTTCAGCCAGGGGAACTCCTCCTAAATGCGTCTGTTGTCAGCATTAGCCTCACCATGTCCGATTTAATTATTTCATCGATGATGTTTGCCAACCTGAAGTTTGACTCAGCACGCTGAAACCATACCGTTGCTGCGTCCGGTGTGAATGGAGGGAGCTGTAACTTCTGTCCCCTCGACATCTGTGGAGCCATTTGCGTTACTTGTGTGAATGTCGTGCCATGCCCTTCGGTTGCGATGGGCGAGTTAAGGTAGACGTCTGAATCTGTCATCTGACCTCACACTCCGAAACTCGGTAGTGAGCCGTATTTAGTCCACTAACGGAGTAGGAATTCCAATTTGCTGAAGTAGCTAATTGCCATGGCAAAACTGCATTTGGAAATGCCAGAACACAAAATGATTTGTGCTGTAATGAGTCCATTAGTGGCGTTGGGGTATGTGGAGTTGAGTTCGCTAGTATCAGATGGCGTTCGCGAGTTCTTGCCACCATTCGCTCATTTTCACCACGTTCGCTGGTAAATCTATACGAACCTCAGCGCCTTAGTATCGGAGACGAGGGTTTGTGAGACCTTGCCTCGCCTTAGTTCCCATGGCAGTTTGCGAGCCTATCGCCTCATGCGAGATCCCCATCTCGTCTTAGTACCCATGGTAAATTTGGGAGACCCTCGTCTCGCCTTATTGACAATGGCGGGTTTGTGAAACCCTCCTCGCCAGGGCTACTGTAGTGTACACTACTGTCTCTAGCAGTGAAGGTAAGATTCAATGCTGACATTTTTCAAATTCTCATTCACTAATTCTCGCTGGCGTTTGCGAGCGCTTACCAGTGTTTTGTGAACGTTCACCAGCGTTCGATAGTATCAGATGCCGTTCACGAGCGCTTGTCAGCGTTTGCGGACAATCGCCTGCGCTTGCGGACGCTCGCCACCGCTCGCTGATTCACACCATGTTCGCTAGCAAGCCTATACAAACCTGCCTAGTGTTTGTGTTCTTTGCGTTCTAGGACAACATACCCTTCATGCGAGACTTTGCTTCTTCATGGGTAACTTTTTTCCCTGAAAAGTTTTATACAACTAAAGGTGTTTGTTGAAACTGTATAAATGCTGAAACGAACTCTAGTGGCGCATGCGCTCTCGCCAAAACAAAACCCCAAGGTTATTGTCACAAATACGGTTTACTACTGATGCCTGGAGTCAGCCGCATGTATCAGTATGCCCCAGGACACGACGACTTCTCGTTAGACACCGAGTTTTGAAACATAATCCTTCAGGGTTATTTTCTTGGGCTTTTTTGCCCGACGGAATGGAGAGCTTCGGAGCAATCGCACAACGGACTTGTGATGTACTCTATACCCTTACAAGGTTATTATTTCAAGCCTTTAGTCCCAAGGAAACAGTAGTAGCTTCTGCTTACATTTACGAACGATAGCAAGCCCCGTCCACAAGGCAGCCAGACGAATGTTGTCAGCTTCTTATTACATTTATGGACCATAACAAGCCCCGCCCACAAGGGGGTTAGGCAAACCAGTGGGGGTATGATTGCTACACCAGCTGTATGTTTTGTTTTTGCGGGCGCACGCGCTTGCATCTCAAAAAGTACTACGGCTAGTTGCCGATCAAATTCCTTTGGCAATATTTTTACAGTGTTATTATTTCTATTCATATAATTATTATGATAATAATAATGAGATGAAGCTGAAAATGACGAATTCTGAGATATTTTGTAATTTTCCTAACAATACAAACTAGCAATTTATTGCAGGTATTACTTTTGGCGAAGCTGAAAGGATAAGCCATTAAAATTTAGCAAGGGTTAACCACCCATCCCGATAGTTAGTGGGGGTTAGGGGAGTTAGTTCGATACCCTTCCCACTCACACACCAGTGATTGAGCTCACTTTGCTTTTGGCTCGAATGGAGACCGGTTGTTTTCTTTAAAGTGTTTAAGCTGTGTGTGTGTGACAACGTAGTACGGCAGGTTCTTAAGGACGGAGAACCTTCCCTTTCGACCTTCCCCCCTTGACTATCCGTCATCCCGTTGGCGGATAGTCTTCCGTGTGACTCGGCCGACACCGCAGGGGAATCGTCATCGTTTGGAACCTTTTCCGTTCAGCTGTTGTCATCGCCTTCCCATCTGCGTGGAATCTACTGGGGGAAGGGAGTGCGGCCTTTTCAGAGCTTGACTTCTGTCTTACTCTTTCTCAAGGTCATCGCCGTTCACCTCTCAATGGCTTCCGACAGTATACTCTGCAGGGCGGAGCACCTTTCCCGTTTGAAGGTTAGGTTGTGCTTCTGATTGGTTTCTTCATTAATTATGTGAAATTGAAATTTGTAATTTAACTTTTCAGTTTCTCCATGGGGTACCCTTCCTGCCAGAGAGTCCAGTTGTTCTTGCGATTAGTGAATATTTTTAGCTGAATAATTAATTGTGATTCTTGTTTTGTTACAGTTTTTCGCTGCCGCTATCCTTCTCCCATTAATTTCGGCCAGGGAAGGGAGTGCGCAGTTATTTTGTGTCTGTTCTCTCGGTGGACACCTTTCCCGTCCACGGACTAGGTGCTCCTCCCGAGGGAGTTTTTCGTTACATAATTTATTTTATTTTCCTCAGTTAGCGATGCCATTCTTCTTCGTTCGACTAAGAGAGCTGACGAAGTAGAGGACTTCTGGTCGCGCCTTGGGGATCTGCCGTCACTTTCCTGTTCTTCTACGACCGTGGCAGCTCCTGATCAGCACTCCATCTTCATGGAACTAGCTCCGGCTACGTTTCCTCATGCTACGCTCATTGCAGATTTTCAACTTGAACAAGGCTTGGTGACAGGAAGCATAGAGCTTGGGTTGTCCTCCCTTCTGAGGGAGAACTTTCCTTCATCATCTTCATCACTTCACATCGACACCAACTGCGGTTGCTGTATCTTAGCTGAGATTACGCTTCCCCCTTGCTGAGTCGCCTCTTCTGTCTTGGCCGGAACAAAGTCCAAGGCAAGTGATCACCTCTCTCATTCACGGGAGGGGCCACTCATAGAGACGCCTCTTCAGAGGATTGCTGCTGCTGAAGGTCAGCTTGCTGATCCAACAACCTCAGAGGGCGTCATCACCTTAGAAGTGTGCCTGCCTCTTTGGCTCTTCAGCTTCATCAACGCAGCTTTCCTCCGCAGAGGAGCCTCCTTGTCAGTCGTCATCTGGCCCTCGACTTTCACCTGCTCCTGGACCTTCTTCCGACGACTCTGCCCCTAGTCCTCGGACTTCGGCCTTGGACTCTCCTGTGGATCGCGCACGATCCCCTTCGGTGGATGTTAGTCCTTCCAAAAGACACATCCCTGTTCTAGTTCATCCTACGCGCTGATCTTCTACGACTCATCATCCTCCTTGCCGTCTCCGTTCCTGATGCTAGGCACCGTCGAGATCATGCTCCAGTGGCTCGCCAACCTCGCCAACGCACCAGCGTTCTCTAGCGCGTCAACGCTCTCCAGCACAGCAGCGATTGCCATATCTCCGATCGCTATCTCACTGCTCACCCTCTCCTCAATATACCCCGGATCATGACACACCATGGAGGTCTCGTTCGCGAGCCTTTCCTGAAGATGTCGGCCCTTCCAGGGCGTGTCTTTCTGTTAGCTCGTCCTTTCAGCTTTGCTGAAAGTAATACAGTACCCCTAATAAATAGCTAAAGGTTTGCATCGTTAGGAAAAATACAAATTATTTCCAAATTTTTCATCATGAATAAGAAACTTAATAGACCGTAAGTTCCTGTCCAACATTTTTTTTTTTTTTTTTTAATACCTATAGATTTACTCTGCTGTAGAAGTTTCCATAAATTTAAACGTAGATTTATAATTTTTTGTAGTAATTCATTTTTGGTAGTTGAAATTGTTGAATCTTTGACCAGTTCTAAATAGAAAGCTTTATTTAAAAAACTTCAGATAAAAAAAATAGTGATAACATTTGTATAATTCTAATCAAAAGAGGGGAGAGAGAAGTGCTCGTTTATGCTTTGTCATTTGCAAGAGATCTTGCCTCTCGTTAGTGTTTTATGAGGGGTTTTAAATTCATAGAAATAAACCAAACGTTCATTTTGTGTTTGACTTATAAATTCAACCATTAGTTTTGTTTAAAATTACTTTCAGATATCAAACAAGTTGAAATTTTTCTATCGTGAAGCTGCCTTCCAACACTGCACTGAAGTGGAACTTGAAGCTGTTCAAACCAAGGTGAAATGGTATTCTTAAGATGTGTATTGACAGTAGTTTGTTCCTAGATTGTGCTGACATGAATGAATTATATTTTGAAGGTGTATGTTTTCATGTTAACCCTTTTCCCCCAAAGGACGTACTGGTACGTTTCACAAAAGCCATCCCTTTACCCCCATGGACGTACCGGTACGTCCTTGCAAAAAAAATGCTATAAAATTTTTTTTTCATATTTCTTATAATTTTTTGAGAAAATTCAGGCATTTTCCAAGAGAATGAGACCAACCTGACCTCTCTGACAAAAATTAAGGCTGTTAGAGCAATTTAAAGAAAATATACTGCAAAATGTGCTGGGAAAAAAATAACCCCTTGGGGGTTAAGGGTTGGAAATTTCCAAAGAGCCTGGGGGTAAAAGGGTTAATGAAGGTTTGACATTGCAAAGTTCAATGTTTCTGTGATCGTCTAATGTATACGACAAACGTGTTCTAGGTGCAACAAAACGTGAACATTGCACTAGGTACGGAACTGAATTTCAAATGAATTTGCTTTGAATGTTTGGGTTGGGGTGTCTTGTATCAGTATACTGTAAGCTATAGTGTATTACCTAATTAGTGTGTGTTCTGATTTAGTATTAAAACCAGGCATATCAAAAAAAATTGGACATGGGTCCTTAGTCAATTTATTTTGCTTACATTCTCTTACAGAGGGGACAGATGAAAGCCGCTCAGTGATGTGTTTCTCGAACGCAATATCAATTTAGGGGCTGAGAGTCCATAGTGCGGCGTGGTGGGCCATCTGGTTTTTGTGTGGAACCCATGTGGTGTAGCCAGGTCACTGATGTGTTGGGTGGTACGGGTTCAATCACACCTAGTGCTACGTCTCTTTCCAGTTGGGCCGCTGCCTCTTTTTGCCATTGTACCGGTATGTTTGGGGGTCTCTTTGTCACCGTTGGTTCCACGTGAGGGTCGATGATTCGTATTTCCATGGGTCCGGTCATTGTTGGCAGTGGCTGGTGTGGACACGTGTTGAAGGTTGACGATGCATATCGTTCCAGTAGCCACGCTTTCATATTTTCGGTGAACTGTGCTGACGGTTTGAACGGCAGGTTGGCTGGTTGCCGGGGAGGTTGAGTGTGACTTGGGCATCCGCACTCTGCGAGCGAGTTGTTGCTGTGGGACTTCCTTCCGTATAGGCATACTGCAACCCTGCCTGTGGCACGAATCCTGGGGAAATCATGGTCAATGATGCCAAGCTTCGTCATAGCTGCTCGGCTGATGTAAAACTTGTTGACGGTGTCTGTGACACGCACCGTGGCAGTTGTTGTGATGTGCGCTCCTTGCTCATTCTTGCCTGACAGTATGAGGTGTATGGAGCCGAACA
Organism: Palaemon carinicauda; assembly: GCF_036898095.1. NCBI lineage: Eukaryota > Metazoa > Arthropoda > Malacostraca > Decapoda > Palaemonidae > Palaemon > Palaemon carinicauda. Next base: position 54,341 of record NW_027172113.1, on the reverse strand, counting down.
CATTGATTTCCTGGTTGTTGACTGCGAAGATGCGTCTGTTAGCTGGCTTGAGGTGTCGCTGGTGTAGACCTATCTCCAGTAAGACTGGCAGCCCCATCAGGCACGTCTGAGCCCCGGAGTCCGCGGCCGCCATAAGGGATGAGGATTTGTTCGGCATCTTTTTGCGAATGGGTAGCATTGGGTGAGGTAAAAGTTCGTTTGAGGAGTTTATCCCCGACGCGTATACTATGTTGTCGTCTGCTTCTGTGTCCTCTTCTTGCGTGCGATGGAATAACGGCCCTGCTTCAGTACCTGCCGATTATTGCCGCGGCTTCTATTGCCGTTGGACATTTTCCCTCCAGCATACTAGGCACGACTTGAACTCCTTTACTTTGCCTCTCACTTTTCCGAACTTTGGAGTGAGGCGTCCGCACTGGCAACGAAACTGATGTCTTGAGGTGTCTTGTTCATCGCCCTTTTTCGATGTGGTTGAGGGGGCGTGTGTTCGTTGTCATTTTCGCTTGTTTCCTGTAACCGCTGGCTGTTACTGATGGGTTTGCACTTAACGTGGCCCGGCTAGCTGTTTCCTGCCTGTCAGTGAGTGTTACCGTTTTGTTTAGTGTCTCGTTATCGACCTCTGGGGTTCCCAACACATCTCTCTTGATTTCTTCATCTGCGAGGCCATTTACCAGGATCAACTTCACAATCTCCTCTATGTAGTCGTATGTAATCGTCTCTGTGCAGGTGTTGGACTTGCAGGTGTTGGTCTTGCAGGTGTTGGTGACGGTCCATTGACACACATTGGCCACCCCGTGTAACCTTGCCACATATTGCCTTACTTGTTCACTTGGGGTGTGAGTGGTTTGTAGTAGTGATGTCCTCCGTACGCTTAAGGCCACACTCAGTACTGCTAGACGTTTTATTACTGCTAGTACGTCCACCTCGGTCTTTGTTGCGATGGCGGAGTCCTCTCTGAATGTGGCGGCTTCAAGTTCTGGTTCACAACATGCGAGCAGGTGAGCTGTTGTCTGGTTAGGTGCCAAAGACGTTCCATCGTGAAACATTTCCCATCGCCTTGTAAAAGCGGCCCAGTCATCTTCACAGACGCCTTGTTTCAGTAATGGGCGGTTAATTTTTGGGGGGTTTCTGGCATGACGAGTTTTCGTCATGCTTGTTCTTCTTATGTAATTGCATCAGTGCTATGCACGTTGTCATGTCACCCGCCCGCTTCACCTCCGTGCACCCAGGAGCCTCACACCTCAATGACGTGGCCATGTCTGTATGTCCTGCGTTCTTGTCTACAATATGTCTTCAAACATGGTCAATAAGACATTCGTGCATTTGATGACTTTATTTGAGGTACATGCAACGAATGTTTGAAGCTGAAAAAATAAATGTACGTAATTACAAACTCGTAATAGTTATAAAATGAAATAGGCTACCATACCTGTGATAGGCCATCCTGCTACATACATATCTATACATATGGATATGACCTTCCTGTGGCCTGCATGGATATGGGATATGCACTGTCATATATATTAATCTATGTATGTACACTGTGATGCGTGCTTATATTTACTACCAGACCTGCATAAAATTACTCATTGGGAGAACTGTAAAATGCACCCCTGATTGGCCTATCCAAAGGTGTGAATCTCATCTGACTGCTATGTAGCCCGCAATATAAATAAAACATAATGCCCCCTCTGGGCTCATGATAATGATGCACCGTCTTATACTTTACTTACAAATAGATCAAGATAATATTCCCAAGATTATTGTAGTATAACAGTTCCGGTAGCTGAGACTTCCCTCGTGAATCTGTTTATTTCCCTGTTTACCTTTTGTACCCATAGGTGGCGCACATGCCGCTTGCCCGCCAGATTTGACCTGTCCTAACTCATTATTCCACACACAGGAACATGGTCCCGTGGTGGCTGCACTACAAGTGGATTAAACACCTTATGCTCCTTAATGGATAATCAGCAGAGGGTTTGAAGGCGAAGGTTATATGGGATTAGTCTGGGATGAATGTTTAAGAATGACTGGCTCTTTCTTTTCTTGATCTTTCCCTCTCTTGGGGCATCAGCACCCAGGATCCTCTGCAAAGCTGACCTCAACTATCTGCAGGTAAACCATTTTCCCTAGTGTAACCTCTCATTGTTTCAATACTTGTTGCGTCCCCATACCCTAACGATGGGGTATTAGGTAATGTCTTGGTAACCTCTGGAGATTCCAAGGGCTCGGAAGAACTCTTAGCAAGACAGTCTCATTGCTAGTATCACGAGCACACAGCTTGTGTAGGCCACAGACCATGCATAGTACGGTTTTAGTGAGGTGTAGGGTTTCCGCCAATTATGTGCAGAACACATAAAGGGGAAAACCCTGGGTCAAAGCCAAGAAGCCAATTGGCACAGACTTCCACCTTTCTCAAGGGTAAGTCATCCCATATAGATAGCTTTGGTTTGTTATTTAGTGACGGAACAAATGACAAATTTGGAAGTAATTTGTGTTTTTCCTAACGACACAAACCTTTAGCTATTTATATAAATTGGCCCGCCAGTACCTGTCCCTCTTGAAGTCCTACTTCCTAGCAAATTAGGTTAATAGCTCAGGTGTGTTAGTGAGCAGGGTGGCTACTACTCCCACCTCACCCCGCTAATTAGCGGATGGGTGCTTAACCCACGTTAAAAGTCTCCTCACCTATCCTTCTTAGATTCCTAAACTGTGGTAAGTCTGTTAGGGGTACAGATATCTATGGTTATCTACGGATACGTCCCTGATTATACACAATATCTTCCGATAGTCATTCCGGGTGTTAGAACCCCGTGATACCTGACGGTAATTCTCTTGTAATATCACTCGCAGAAATATTATACAGTAGGAAGCTGCCGGGAGGACCTTCCATCAGGACAACATGTCTATCTCACCCAAAAATAGATTTTTCTTACTTCAAAATTCGTTTTCTTTCAGCTTCGCATAAAGTAATATCCCCGTATAAATAACTAAAGGTTTGTATCATTAGGAAAAATACAAATTGCTTTCAAATTTGACATGTTATGCCGATATACGTGACCTTGCGACGAGCTCTGAAACAAGAAGTTATGATTACAAAAAAAAACAGTTCTAATTATGAAATTAGAAAACACAGTACATACTTATCTCTGATAATGGTATAATGGTATTATACGTAGCATAATGAGAAAATTTAAGTATAGGAGTGTGATAAACAAAAACATAAGCTATGTTTTGACAACTGTGTTTGCATCTCAAAGCTGTTCAGTACCTTACAGGTTGAAGCAGGTAGCTCTATCCCGACTGAAGCTATGTCGGTTTTGTTAAGAATAGTCACTAAGGTCGTACAAATATTTTGTAAGTGGATAACAGCATGATAGCCTAATGATTATTTTATAACATAATGGAATTATTTATATATTTTATGTACTATATAACTTTCGAATGAAGTCTTGGTGCCTAGCAATGAATTTCTCTGAAGTTAGATCAAATTTTTGAATTGTTCAAGTGACACTATTAAAGAAAGGGTTTGTTTTATATTGATTTATTTTAATTGAGCAATATTCCAGGTAAGGTTGCTGTCACCCCAAGATGAAAGTGGCTTTTAATCATGACGCCGATGTGATGGAAATAGCCAGATCTTTCTTTAAAGTTCCCTTGGGAACTCATAAATCATCACAGCTATTTGTACTGGATGGAAATCCTTTATAAGTAAGTTGCTTTTAGTTTTTGATTATCTGGAAAGTGGTTTTCTTTTCACAAATGGAAATGTGTTATTGTCTAGAAAAACAAGTAACCTTATAGGTTACTTTGAGGTACTGTACTGTATAGGCTATTGTGTTGAGGGTAGGATCAAATCATCTTTGTTCTGACGCTAAATGCAAACCCTCTCGCTCTTTATTAGGGAAATACTTTCAACGAAACTGGAAGACTAGCCATAAGACGTTTAGAGAGGGGTAACTCCCCCGCTGCTACTTTGCAGCAGGTAGGGGAGGTAGCCGGCTACCCCGCTCACACACACACTGAGGGGCGAGGTACTGTCGACATCTGAATCTGTCATCTGACCTCACACTCCGAAACTCAGTAGTGAGCCGTATTTAGTCCGCTAACGGAGTAGGAATTCCAAGCAACTGAGTAGTAGCTAATTACCGTGGCAAAACTGCTTTTGGAAACGCCAGAATGCAAAATGATTTGCGCCGTAACGAGTCCGTTAGTGGCGTTGGGGTATGTGGAGTTGCGAGCTCAAACGATTTCTTTTAAAATCGCCTTTGTGAGTTCGTTAAGGGAAAATCCATAGCAAAACAGGATGTCTGGCCACCTGCGCAGGTCATCCACAGGAGTCTACCAGGCGAAGTGGCGAGTTTTCTGTGGTTGGTGTCGTGGAAGGGGTATCTCTCCACTCGATGCCACTATTCCAGCAATAGCAGAGTTCCTCGTGTATTTGCGGGAGAAAATGCGCCTTTCAGTCTCGGCAGTGAAAGGCTATCGCTCAGCCTTAAGTCTTGCCTTCAGGCTCAAAGGAGTGGACATTTCTTCCTCGCGGGAACTTTCTTTACTCATACGAAGTTATGAACTTACCTGCCTTCAGTCAGAAGTGAGACCACCTCCATGGAACGTGGTTCGAGTTCTCAGGTCTCTAAAGAGACCTCCCTACGAACCATTACGCCAGGCTTCAGATTGCCACCTTACTTGGAAGACGGTGTTCCTGCAAGCTTTGGCTTTGACCAAGCGAGTCAGCGAATTACATGGTCTCTCATACGACGTCGCCCATTCAAGGGGATGGGGGGAGGTAACGTTCAGATTCGTCCCTGAGTTTGTTGCCAAGACTCAGAATCTGGGAGTGCCGGACCCTCGGTTCGACTCTTTCCAGGTTTCGAGTCTTCGTTCTGTAACAGATGACCCAGACCATCTCCTACTGTGCCCAGTAAGGAGTCTGAGGTTGTATCTTAAAAGAACAGCTGCAGTTCGTCCCCAGGTGCAAGCCTTGTTCGTGAGCACTAGGAAAACGAAGAGAAGGGTCACCAGGAATACCATCTCAGCCTGGATTCGCAAGGTAATACACCTAGCCTTGAATCCTGACCCTTCTCCGTCACGTCGCCCTAGATCGCATGATGTCAAGGGCATAGCTACGTCCCTGGCCTTCAAGAAAAATTATTCACCGACGCAGGTCCTGCCAGCTGGGGTGTGGAAGCGTCAGAACACCTTCACAGCCCACTACCTGCAAGACGTGACCCACAGGAACTCGATACGATCTCTATTGGTCCTGTGGTGGCTGCACAACAGCTGGTTGTATACCTCAAGCTCCTTATTGGACAAGTAGCAGAAGGTTGAGGGCACTGTTACCCGGTTTTAGTCTGCGTGAATGAAAAGATTTGACTGGCTCTTATTCTTTTCTTCGTCCTCCCCTCTCATGGGGAAAGCAGCATCCTGGGTTCTCTGCATAAGCTGACCTCAAACCACTGCAGGTAAACCATGCTCCCTTGTGTACCTAGTATTAAGCTAATACTGTTGCGTCCACATACCCTGGTGAGGTGGTATTGGGAAATTCTTGGTTACATCAGGTTTTTCCTACAATTGACTCTGAATAACTTTACCTAGATAGTCGCACTTCTGCAAGTCTCAACACACAGCTTGCGTAGGCCGCGGACCTTGCATAACAAGGTTTTAGCGAGGGCAGGGCACTCCTTATTTTTGAGTACTAACATACTCAGATAAGGAGCCCCCGGGTAGAACCAAAAGCCAGATTGGCAGGGACGTCCACCCTTCCTAATGGGTGAGTCACCCCTAATATAGAGCTTGGTTTGTATTCCAGTTACGGAACAAATGACATATTCGTAGATAATATGTATTTTTCCTAACTCTACAAACCTTAGCTATTTATACAAGCTTGCCCGCCAGCCCTATCCCCCTTGAAGTCCTACCTCCAAGGAAAGTGGGCTAAATCACAGGTGTATGAACGGGAGTGGTAGGAAGCTACCCTCCTACCACCCCGCTAACTAGCGGTGTGGGTAGTTAACCCTCGCAAAATTCTAATGGCTCGTCATTTCAGCTCCGCTGAAAGTACAGTAGGGTCCCGAATTATGCGAGAATTTGGTCGATTAATGACCTCGTGTAAATGGAAAATCGCGAATTTCGAAACACACAACTAACAGAAATAATTCCATTGTGGCCATGGCAACCAGCAATTTGCCTATTCAAATGTGTTTACTACCCATTTCCAATACTTTCTTTGTACTATACTGTATTTCTTTATAATATCAAATTGTTTTTGTAAATAAATAAAACATTTAATATACTTTAAAGTTCTAATAACTTGAAAAATGGTTAAAATTATAACCAGGATAGGTGTAAACACCATATATTTCCCGTTACAACACAACCCAAAATACAGACAAATTTTAATGTTTGTCATATCTATTGTATAATACAACTGGTGAATAGCAAAACCATCACTCTATAGACTAGCTTGTATGATTGAAAATCCAGAATTATCAAAATAAAGGCGATTTTATATCATGCGTTTCCTAAACACGCTAAAAAGCAGAATAGAAAACGACAACCAATGTTTTGTTTACGTTTAACTCTGATCACAACGAAGAAACAGACGCATTTATACATCTGTGTTTTAGAATTGACAGCAATTTTACCAAGTATAGATTATATGTTGAATTTGTTATTACCAATGTTCTAATTATTTTTATTAGAACTTTCAAATAAATGAAATGAATGCCATTTATGAAATGTTTTTCTTTATGATGCCGTCTGAAACGGAAACCTTCCATTTGTTTACGCTCCATCTTCGATCATAATAAACAAACGAATGCATTAAACACACATGATCTAAGTCATAACTAATGATATTACAAACATTTAGTAAACATTATGTTATTACAAATATTTTACTTACCGTATCCATATAAATTCCTAAATTCGTAGCAAAGCTGGAAATTTTTTTTCCTTATGCGTTTAATCCACAATAGCAAACTGCCGCTAATGACAGAGTGATAACTTACGATAATTCTAAACTGTTACGAAAGATAATTGTCCTTTCCATATCCAAAATACTTTTCCTAACTTCAGTTATAAGTCAACTTGTACCCACCTCAATTATGGATCCATATGCAAAAAAGATAAAGAAGAAAGTACTAGGCCTATTTTTAAAGTCACCGAACAATTAGGTTACCGCTATAACGTTCGATGAGAGAGAGAGAGAGAGAGAGAGAGAGAGAGAGAGAGATGGTTTTAAAGTACTAAACAATAAATATGATAGGTTATAACACATTGGTGTTTATGTAATATTAACTGTATAGATGGTTTGAATAAGTTAAGAAATGGTGTAAACAATTCTTTGTTATTGTATTCGCGCGGAAGCTAGACATCAGCTGATGTGATCACAGCCAAAAGTAAAACAAAAATAAGTTAGCAATACTCGATTTTTAAAACACACCCGAAATTTTACAACATAAGTACATGTTTTATTATAGCGCAATTGACATTTAAAGAGTAAAAATTTTCTGGAATAGAATGGTGTTTCCTAAAAAATAGTGGTTTGCGGACGAAATCGGTTACCGTATTTTAAGCTATGATTGAAATGGATGTATACACGGTATAATTTTTTCGTTTTGTATTTAATTGACACTTCAAGAAAACCGATTTTGGTTTCTTCATCTATTTGTAAGTATTGTATAACGAGAGAGAGAGAGAGAGAGAGAGAGAGAGAGAGAGAGAGAGAGAGAGAGAGAGAGATTATGACGCAGAAGGTTACAGACCTAGAACAGGGGAGGATGAAGGTGGGGGGAGTGCTCAGTGATGAGATAGGCTGGGTGGACTCGCAGGGGAGAAGGTAGGAGACGGGGGGGGGGGGGGGGAGTTGGTTGGCAGTTTCTAAAAATAGATTCTGAAAGACGGTAAAGGGAAAAACGAATCCCATCGAATAAACAGAATAAGGAAAGGGAATAAGATTCAGAGGAATAATAGATATAATGGAATGAAAATGACTAGATGATGTTAGTTGTGATAAGAATAATTTAGATATTTGAAATAAGAGTGTCTGAGGAGGTATAGAAGGAATTCGTGATAAATATAGAGGAATATCAAAGGATACAGTTAGTTTGCATTAAAGGGTTTGTTATCGTTTATCGGCAGTGAATAGCCTAAACTTCGGTAACGAGTCGTCAATATTTTGTCATATTTTAAACAGTATACATTTGATTTGCAAACATTGGTTTTGTAGAGTAGACGGTAAAATAAAATCTAGAGAGAGAGAGAGAGAGAGAGAGAGAGAGAGAGAGAGAGAGAGAGAGAGAGAGAGACTCTCTCTCTCTCTCTCTCTCTCTCTCTCTCTCTCTCTCTCTAGATTTTATTTTACCGTCTACTCTACAAAACCAATGTTTGCAAATCAAATGTATACTGTTTAAAATATGACAAAATATTGACGACTCGTTACCGAAGTTTAGGCTATTCACTGCCGATAAACGAACCCAGTCTACTCGTGAAAACCTTGAACGCCCAGAGGGAAAAATAAGGCTTTTAAATATACTGTACTAAACAAAAATAATGCTTTAATATACCATCATTAACACTACCATTACAATTATCGTAAGGTTGGAGAAAGATAAAGATTGCCGAGAACGTAACCACATTTCTGTTTACATTTTGTCAGCTGGACTCGCACAGTTAACAGTTGATTTCATTGTTGTGGAATTTTATCCTTAAATAGGCTATTCATCATGAAATTATGTTAATGAAATGTAATGTTAATATTGTTTTGTAACATTTATTATAAATCACCGTATTTAGGGCTACCAATATACTTAAAAAGACTATAGATTTGATACATTTTGTAGTGCTTGACTCGCGAACTTTGAACAGCCTCGTGGATACAGAAAATTTATTTTTGAAAAATAGCGATCGTGGAAAAGGGGAATCGTGTAATTCGAACACGCTTAATTCGGGACCCTACTGTATAACCCCTAATAAATAGCTAAGGTTTGTATAGTTAGGAAAAATACAAATCATCTACGAATTTATCATATTTATAGGGCCTCATTGATATGTATCTGTGGGTACAGTATTAAGAATATAATTTAGATACAGTATAGTAGCTATTACATAATTTGTACTTAATGAAATATTCTTTTGCAGATAATGGTGTACGTCGTTGCTTTGAAAGGAAAAACGCCCGTGCGTCCAGGCAGGACACTTTTCAACATCACGGGACAGAAAGGGTATCTATGCGTTCTTCCCCTTCTGCCCAGTAAGGAGGCTATCAGATAAGTTTAGGGCATTGCAAGATCGAGCGATGATCATAGCTTTGCTTCGGCAACATGCAGAATGATTCCCAGATCTTGTACAACTGCTCACAGAGGCCCTGAGGGAGCTCCCTCCACTTCCCGACCACCCGTGAAGATTTCCCATTGAGTGATACTATTGCTACGACCTCGCATCTGGAGATCATCCAGCAGCTTCTTGCAAAGAGAGGCTTTTCGAAGCCAGATGCGAAGCACACGGCAGGATAGCTCCATGAGTAATCTGCTTCAGTGTATCAGGCGAAGTGGTAAGTTCTTTGTGGTGGGTGTCGTGGACGGAGTATCTATCCACACAGTTCCTCTAGACCAGTGGTTCTCAAACTATGGGTCGCGACCCAAAGTTGGGTCGCGAGATCAATTTTGATGGGTCGCAGGGACACAGGAACATTATCATGCTTTCAGTGTTTCAGTGTATTTCAGTTGCTTAATTGAATTATTCTTCTTTAACACCAAATTACTTTTGTTATGTATGTTCATCTTCCCCCCACCTCCCTCCTCCCTGTGAATTAAAAGCAGTGCCATAGATTCTATTAATATAGTTTTGGGAACGAAAAGCAGTGCCATGAATCCTGTTCGTTTAGTTTTGTGAAAAGGAAAAGCAGTGCCATAAATCCCACTAGTTTAGTTTTGTGAATGAAAAGCTGTACACATTATTTTTTTCCCAAAATAAAGTGTATATATCATTGCATGTTTTCTTTATCTTCACTTTACTCTGGGTCGCGAAGGAATGAAATGTTTCAAATAGGGTCGCTCATGAAAAAGTTTGAGAACCACTGCTCTAGACCAACAGCCATCTTCTTTGCTCTCATCTAGAACAGACTGATACCTCTAGGGAGAAAAATAACAAATCAGTTCAGTTCTAGGGGAACTTCCTGTCCATCAATTAGCGAGTCTTATGTCTTCTCAGTCCCGAGTCAAACTTCAAAAGTCGAGTCTAACGAGAGGAACACTATCTGGAAGGGGTTATTAAAAAAAAGTGCCTGAACTTGAATCAGTTGAAAAAAAAAAACATGTTTCAGGATGGTATATGATAGGGTTCAAATGTAATTTTTGCGGAGAAGTTTTATTTTGCTGTGCGAGAGACTTTTGGATCAAAGAAAATGGGGTGATTTTAAATGTATTTATATTTGGTTTTATAGGGCATTAAGTATATATCTCTGTGGGTATTGTAGGGAGAAAATAATTTAGATACAGTATAGTAGCTATTACATTACTTGTCCTTAATGAAATATTCTTTGTTCCAACACGGAGTACTTACCTCAAACTACTTTCTTAGGAGGATCTGGGATCTCCTCATTAACTGACCAAGAATTTTGCGTAGTTCCCCCCCCCCTCTCTCCGTTACCTTGTTGGGGCGCTCTAGGGCGGAAGGATACTCGCCCCGGGGCGACCCGGGGTCAGCGCGCGAGGCAGCGCTGCTAGGTCTGAGTCGTCAGTAAGCGTCTGGTCGCAGCGTAGATATCATCTCGCCGCTCTCTCTCTCACTTATCCCGTCCGATCCACCTTATGTACCACGTGTTACTTTGTGTTCCTCATCCCTTGTGCACCCCGTGTTCCCTTTGTGTTCTTTACCCTTTCCCTTGTGTTCTTGTGTTGCTTTTGTGTCCGCGTTTCCTTATTATGGAATCCCAGCGTCGTCCCGGGCCCCAAGCTGGTAAGCCTTGAGGGGCCTGGTTTTCCAGGCCAGATGTCAACCCGCACACGCTGTGCGCCTCGTGTCGAGGAAATAAGTGCTCCCCTTCCTCCACGTGCCCGGAGTGCGAGTCCTGGCCAGAGCTTCAGTGGACCCTGTTTGCCACTAAGAAGAAAAAGGCGCCCAAATGATCTCCCAAGAAGGCGGGTCTCATCTCGCCGTTGACGTCGCCCTCAGCACCTTCGGAGAGAGAGGTTCTCCTTCACCTTGCCCTACCCAGAGTAGGGGACGAGGTAAGTCCGTTGCGGGGAAACAGCCTATTGCCGGTCCCCATGAGTCTGATATCAGGGATTCTGTTAATGTGGGGCCTACGCAGACGGGTGGGGGTCTGCTAGTGTGGCGGAAGTATGTGTTGTGGACGAAGTCCTGGTGCCCGCAGGACCCATCTCAAGTGAAGGCCCGGTGTGGGGGAAGCCCGAAACAGCTCCTACCCCCCCATCGTGGCAGTGTTTTTCAGGTTCAGCAGGTTCCGGGGGCGGTCGGGACAAAGAAAGGAGGACCACGTGTTCTTCGGACCCCGACTCCATTGTTTGGACAGCGCCTAGGATGCCCTTCAGGTCCCCCATGCGGCAGGAAGATGAGTTTGAGGGCTGGCTTGCCTCTCGAGCCGCTATTCGCACGCCCCCGGCGCCCTCAGCAACGCTTCCTCCAGACTTTATGGAGCCCATGACCCCGATATCCAGACCGAGGGCCCCTAGAAGGCTTGTGGTAGAGACAGAAGATTCCGACAGCTCCTCCTCCTCATCTTCCTCCTTGGACAGCTCCTCGACCTCCAACTTTTCGTCGGAGGAGGACTCCAGCGACCGGGACACCAGGAAGAAGAGGAAGAGGTCCAGAAGAAGGAGGGCTAGCTCCCATGCAAGCCCGGCGAGGAAGAAGGCGAAGTCCCTGAGGAGAAGGAGTAAGAAGAAGAGTTCCCGATAGGGAGGTTTGTAAGAGTGGCTTTTCACCCTCGCGGGTCGAGCAGGACGGCTGCCGCACCAGTGCCTGCCTCGGTGGCCGCTGGAGCCGCTTCCGCGACCTTGCCCAGTGTCTCTTTGGCTCCGCCCGCCTGTCGGGTGCAGTCATTGGCACACTTTCCCTTGCCTGGCAAATCATAGGCTCCATCCGCTCCCAGCAGCTCGGACCCCAGCCGCTTCGTCGCACCAGCTCCGTCCAAGTTACGGAACCTGCCGCTATCGCGACCTTCAAGCAGCTCCATTCGGTTCTCCTCTGGAGGAGGTAGACCCATGACGGCTACCCCCACCCTGGCGGCTCCAGCGGTGACGGAGACAGCCGCTCCACCAACCCATCAAGAGGGAAGGGATATCTCCGCGCCCACGGATCCCTCCGTCTTCGAAGATGCTTCCGACACGGAGGTGCAAGTAGTGGAGGAGTTGCTAGACACCGGCGAGTGCTCCCCGGACGAGGAGCCTTCGTACAGAAAAATTCTGCCCCTCATTCGCCACCACCATAGGCTGGACGAACCACAGCCGTCTTCGGAACAAGCTTGGCTGTTATGTCTGGGCAGGATGGTTGACAATCCTGTACAACAGAAGCCATCCCTGACCTTAGCACTTGACGTTGCCCTGGGGATGGAGCACGTTGATCAGTTTGTGTCGGGCCCTAAGAACTCCCTGAGAGCCCAGGGTTCCTTCAAGCTCCTACCGGGACTGAGGACCCAAAAGAAATTTTATGTGCCATACGGGCGGCACTCAGGGCCCCGCACAATGGAAGAAGCCGTCGCTACCCTGAACCAGGGCAACACAGATGAGCGGAGACTTAATGCACCAGTGGTTTTCTCTCAAGCAGAGGCCGCCATGATGGAGGACACCGCTCAGGACATAGTCAACGTGACCTCATGGCTGGACTGGTGGGCATGCACCCTAGCAGGATTTCAACTGGCGCACGACCTATCGGTCCCAGAGAACCAGGCCCTCTTACAAGAACTGATCCGTTTCGGGGGGGGGGGGGACGGGGATGAAGTTTCTCACCTTCCAGTCCCTTACCCAGACAGCGAACTTGGTTCTGAGGAGGAGGGACACAGTGCTGAACAGACTTCCCCGTAGACTCCCTGAGCGGGAAGCTAAATTCCTGAGGAATGCCCCGGTCTGGGGCGAGACCGTGTTCACCCTTCAGGCGGTGGCAGAGACGCTAGAAAGAGTGGGAAAATTGAAGTTCGTCCGAGCCCAGGCAGCCGGCGACAAGGCGGCCCTCACACAGGAGATCATCAGCGGACGGGGCCTACCCGCCCATGCCTCCGACTAGGCAGGAGGCCGCCTCCCCTTCCTTGCATCAATCCCCACGGCCCTCCCGCAGGAGCGGTGCCCCAGCCCAGGCCTCCTGTAGACCTAAATGTTCCGGCTCAAGGAGAGGCCGTTCTAACCGTCTCCCCAGAAGGAGATAGGGAGAGGGGCCCCCCCACACCTTCCCACGCCTCAGGTCGGGGGATGCCTCAAACATTATTGGCAAGCATGGTGAGACAACGGTGCGGATCCCTGGACGGTGACAGTCCTCAGGGAGAGATACAGAATTCTCTTCCTGTCAGAACCGCCCCCTCTGATCCCCGAACATCGAGCAGAATGGTTGGCACCCAAGGACACCGAGAAGAGAGCAGCCCTGTAAGGGGAAGTGGCAGCCATGTTGAGCAAGGGAGCTCTACAGCCCGTCCAGGAACCATCCCCAGGATTCTACAGCAGGCTTTTGCAGATGATGGTGTTCGTTGTCGCTTTGAAAGGAAAAATGCCTTTAGAATTCCTTATTCTATTCCTTCTACCCAACGGGTTCTCCAACAGGAGAGATGGATGTTTTGAGAAGACACATCTGATGGGAGAAAATAGGTTCTTGCGTGGTGCTAACATTTTGAAGGCAAGTATCACAGATAGGGATCATTGGTGTTAAATTTTACCATACGACTGATTTTTTTTTATAGTTCTGAATCTTCAGTACCAGATCCCCGGGCGTTCTGACAGGACGCTTTTCAAGGTCACGGGACAGAATAGACGTCTTTGCGTTCCTTCCCTTCTGTCTAGTAAGGAGGCTATCGAACAAGTTAGGGCATCGCAAGATCAAGTGATGGTTCCCTGATCTTATATAACTGCTCACAGAGGCCCCAGGTGATCTCCCTCCTCTTCCCGAAATACTCGGACAACCACATGTAAAGTTTCCTTCAAGCGATATAATCGCTTTGACCTCACATCCTGGGATTATCCAATAGCTGCTCGCAAAGAGAGACTTTTTGAAGCCAGTTGCGAAGCACATGCCTGGTTATCTCCAGTAGTGTTCTTCCACAATCTATCAGGCAAAGTAATGAGTACTTTGTGTTGGGTGTCGTGGACAGAGTATCTCTACATACAGTGCCTTTAGACCAACAATAGCAGAGTAGAATTCTTTTTAAATATCAGGTAGGAAAACTGTTTGGTGTCGGCGGTGAAAGTCCTTGAAGCTAGTCTTCAAGCTGAATGTAGGTAACATTCCCTTCTTGACCAAATTCTCTCTCCTCGCACAGAATTTTGAGTGCGCCTGCCCTCACTCGGAAGTCTTTAAGCTAAACGGAATTAACATTTCCTTCTGGATGGAATTTTCCGTCATCATACGGAACTTTGAGCGCACGTTCCCTCACTTGGAAGTCTTTAAGCTGAACGGAATTAACATTTCCTTCTTGATGGAATTTTCCGTCATCATACGGAACTTTGAGCGCACGTTCCCTCACTCGGAAGTCAAACCCCCGCCTCCGTGGAACGTTGTCAAAGTCTTACGTTCTCTGAAAACAGCCTTTTATGGGCCTCTTCGTCACGCCTCTGACTGAGACTGTCTTCCTTCTAGATTCTGTCCTCTGGCAGGAGAGTCAGTGAGCTGCATGTATGGGAGTAAAAATGACACAGCTTCATCCCTGAGTTTATAGCCACGACTCAAAATCCGGCTGTAACGGATCCTAGATTCGGGCCCTTCTGGAATGAGAGTCCCCGGTGGGTAGCAAATGAGCCTAATCAATGATTACTCGGCTATGTGAGAGTACTGAGGAAATACGTAAAAAGAACGGCAAAAAACCCATCGTCAGATCAGCGGGTTCTTTGTAAGCACAGGAAGAACCAAAAGGAAGATCATGAGATGTTTAGTTTCTTTCTGGATCAGACAGGTCATCGAAAAGGCCATTCCAAATGACCTCTCACTTCTGATCGATGTCCCTGTGCACACGATGTCAAGTCTATGTACATCCCTGGCATTTGTAAGAATTTCAGTGACACAGGTCTTGCTAGTTGGCGTGTGGGAAACAAGTAACATTCATCGTCCACTACCTGCAAGTTGTGAAGAGCGGAAGATTTTTGTGTTGTGGTGGAACCAATGACAATTTTGGAAATCATTTTTATTTCTCCTTGGTATATAAACCTGGAGCTCTGTACACATAATGGGTCTGCCATCGTCTACCCTTGAGAAGTCCTGCCGCAACGGCAAAGCGACGGTCAGTCCCTAGTGCTGGTGTGAGCGGGGTGGCTAGACTACCCAACTACTCCCCCATCCGTTAACTAGCGTAGGGTAGTAACACCTTGCAAAAGTTTTAAACTCTAGTTTCAGTTCCTCCAAAATAAATACTCCTATGAAAAGAGCTGTAGGTTTTTATAGCTAGGAAAAATACAAATTTTGAAATTCATAATTTTTACAAGAAATTTGGACAATATGCATACAGTATTAACAACCATAGAATTATGCTTTATTAGGCAAGGATGAGTCCTATTGTTTATAAACTTGCCCCTTCTATTTATTCCTTTTCTCTTTTGTCCTTGCTGTGGTTTGTTCCTACACGAGGACAGACTATCGAACGTACTTGTCTCGTTCGCGAGGTAAAAGGTTTAAGGAGTCCACAGATCTCTAGACGAGGATTAATTTTATTTGCTTTGGTTTTGCCTAATCGCGCACGCGCGTGAGAGAGAGACAGACAGACAGACAGACAGAGAGAGAGACAGACAGACAGACAAAGAGAGACAGACAGACAAAGAGAGACAGACAGACAGACAGAGAAAGAGAGAGACAGACAGACAGACAGAGAAAGAGAGAGAGAGGGAGAGCGGGTGCGAGTATGCATGTGTTTGCGTGTGTGTGTGTCTGCGGTGCGCGCCACCGAACGAGGGGTATTTAGTATAATGATTGTTTGTTTGTAGTGGGAAAGACTGTTGGTATAATTGAGGTGGTTTGTTTACATTTTTTTAGCAAGGTTAGGGCGGTGATGAATGTCTTGGGCGAATGCAATTGACGGTAGCAGGAGTCGGTTGTGTCCTGAATGCTGGAATATTATTATTTTTTTCATCAACCAGCCGCCTTGGAAGTGATTTTTTTGTATTAGCTTAAGTACAGTGTTTTCATTTATCTTTGTTGGGCGCGATCGTGAATGATAAAAAGTTTATTATTTATCTTTGATTATAGTGCGATAGTTCAGTTAGCTAGGAGTGTTTGTAAGTTTTTCTTTTTTTTATTTGCAGGACGTAATTCCTCCTTTGGACTCCTTTGGAGTTTTTGTTTGTCCATGGACTGTTGGTTGCCTTCCGCACATTTATAGATAGATTGATGACGACCCCGTACGTTTGATCATTTGTTGATTTAGATATACAGTGAACCCTCGCTACTTCGCGGTTCGACCATCGCGGATTCACCACTTCGCAGATTTTTTTCATAACCCATATATATATACATATTGGTAATAACAAAATCAACATACTGTACTGAATAATCAATATAATCGATGCAAAAACTAACCTATACACAGATGTGTACAGTAAATGCGTTTCTTTCTTCATTATGATCAGAGAAACGTAAACAAAACATTGGTTGCCATTTTTTATCGTGCTTTTTGGCGTGTTTAGGAAATGCATGATATAAAATCGCCTTTAATATTTGTGCCTGTTTTAGTTTAGGGTACTGTAGTAAATGCATTAAGTGTTCTGTACATTAAAGGGTAGTTTGTTAACAGTAATACGTACAAGGGAAGGTTTTAAAAGTCTGAATATACATGTTAAATAAATAGGTAAATATGGTGTCACTACTAAGCGGATTTTTACCTATCGCGGCCGGGTCCGGAACCTATCTGCCGCAATAAACGAGGGTTCACTGTAGACCGCTTTTGGATAACTCTTGATGACCAAGCTTAATATAAGTTCCGGATGATGATGATGACGACACTGGTTTGGCCTGGATATGGATATGATATTCTGAGAGTATAAAGTTAAGCGATTCCGCGGTGGAATTGGCCGTAGGGTAATACTCTTTGCCAGGAAGTTGTCGCAGTGGGCTAGGGCTGTTATGCGTATGTGGACGACAGTGACCACTCACACTTATATATTTCATACTTAAGTGTTTTCGCTTATGTTGGTGTGATTAATTGTTGCTGCTTTATGGCGTATGGTTGATGGCGAAGTGTAAGCATGCCTTCTGGACTGCTTTCAACTCCAGGACATTGATGTGGAGTTATTTTTCCCCTTCCAACCCGGTGCCTCGTGCCGTCCCGTCGAGGAGGTGGGCTCCCCACCCTTGGTTGGAGGCGTCTGTGAACAGGAGCAATTCTGGAGGGCTGGTCCCTCCTCTCTCGACCAGAGAACTTAATGACGAACGTGACCTGGCCAATGGGCGACCTACCGTTAATCCTACCCTCGGGGCACATTCCTGGATGCCGGGGGTAAAAGCTACTGAGAGCGCGGAACGGGGGGGTATATATTCAAATCTCTGGTCGTAGAGAGAGAGATAACCAGTGATCTCCTAAAGAAAGTAGTTCGAAGGTAAGTATGTTAGGAAAAATAAAAATTATTTAACATTTTTGATTTTTAAGTGTTTTTTTGGTACTGTGTGTGGACTGTTGGTGTTGGGTTAGAAAAGGGATATTGTTTTCTGATTATTGGTGAGTTCTGTGTACCCACACGCACCGTTATACCATATATATAAAATAGACTTGTTATTTTTGTCTGTTTTAGTGTCAAGTCTATGTTTAGTGATGTGTGATTTTTTGGTTGTGTTTAATTTGTAAGCAATATAGTTTCAAGGTTATGTTTCGTTTTACTGTTCCCTTTGTGCAATAGTCCAGTTGACGTAAAAGTCAAGGGAAAGTTTGCGTTGTGAGACAATTTGTTTGTCTGAGTGATCAAGGGTGTGGGGGTTTGTTTTTGTTTACATCCCGCCACAACACTTTAGTTCATGGTCCTGTACTGGCTGTTCAATTAGTTATGTAGTTATCTCAGCTCCCCCACAGATGACGACGACGATAATAATTTTTTTTTGTTTTAATTATTTTAATATTTTGATAACAACGATAGTGATGATAATTTTAACAATCTTAATAATGATATGTTGATGGTGACCGTCACGATAGGAATCATATTCTCTATAGTAATGCATAATAGTCTTTCTTTTCCCTCTCTTGGGGATGAAGCAGTCAAGCCGTGACTCGATGCAGGTGTTGTACTATTCCTTCCGAGCTCTATTCTTAGAATCTAATGAAGTATCTCCCTTGTCCTCCCTTGACAAGAGGGAGGGTAGCTGATTGTACCAACCGTGTTTCACACAATTGTACATAATTCCTTTTGTATATATTATGCTTGTATCTTCGCTCTTCCCTCGCACTAAAAAGAACATGAAAATTCATGTCTGGTTTTTCCTCTGTAATATTGTCTGTCTTGTGAACTTATGTCCTGTTGCCTTGAGGTTTTGTATATAAGGAGAGTGTTCTACAATAATATAACTCAGTCGATTGCTTCCTGCCTTTGAGTTCACAACCCTCTCTCGGCTCCGTCACATGATTATGTACCTACCCATTGAACATCACATGCCCATACTGCTATCCCTTCAGGGGAAAGGATTCCTCATGATGGGCAAATAATAAGGTGGAGTCTTCTCCCTTGCTATCATCTAGAACAGACCGACGCCTCCAGGGAGGAAAAATAACCAATCAGTTCGGTTTTAAGGGAACTTCCTGCTCACCAATTAGTGAGTCTACCTATTCTAAAAGACAGAAAGTCTAACCAACAGGTGGGCAAAGCTATTCGCCCACTCATACCACCTGTTTTCTAATGAGGTCCACTTGTCGATAACTACCTTCGGCTGTTCCAGTAAAGTTGAAGACATATCCTATTTTAAAGGACTCATGTTTGCGTAGCTAGGAAAAGTTCAAGTTTCTTTTGAAATTTGTATTGATTTTATGATGTCCTTTTAATATCGAAAAGTTCACTTTGGTTGGCTATGCGCCATAAATTCTTTAAGGGGGAACACTATCTGGGAGGGTTATTAAAAAATCTGCCTGAACTTGAATCAGTTGAAAATAAACATGTTTCAGGATGGTATGTGTGATAAGGTTTAAATATATGCTTGTAGAGAATTTTTATTTTGCAAGAGACTTATATTAAAGAAAATGCTGAGATTTCCAATCTATATTTTTGTATTTATAAGCCTCATTTACATATTTTTGTGGGTACAATAGTAAGAAAAGAATTTAGTATCTGTATTGTAGCTATTACATGTACCTAATGAAATACCCTCTTTTGCAGATCATGGTATACGTTATTGCTTTAAAAGGAGAAACCCCTTCATGGGTCCTAAAGCACTTCGATTTACCCAGGGGTTTCTCCAACAAGAGAGAGAGAGAGAGATGTTTTAAGGCAAGTATCACAAATTTTTACCATACGACTGATTTTTTCATAGTCCTGGTTCTTCTTTCTTTTTTAGGGAGCGTTTATGCTAAATGAAACAACGGTGTCTATAGGGTATGCTGTCTGTAATAACAAGCACATCAGTCAAAATCGAACACTTTTGGTACGATTTCTGACCAATTTCATTTCAATTTTGCTCAACCCAATACTATTCGGTACACTTTTAAGGTAGAATTGACAAATTCATTTAACCCCACTGAGAAAACATATCTGCCGAGTTTCTAATAGATCTGCTTTTCAGTTCAAAATATATAAAACATCTTAGCCCCTAGGAAAGATGTCTTCCAAATTACAGTACTCCACTTAATTGAAATGCCAAGACCTCTGGTCTTAACCTGGCTACCGGGTACTGCTTAGAAGTAATGGCTATCCCAAAATCCAAGCCAAGAGGGCTTTGAATAAACAATATATTGAGTTTTGATCCTCCCCAACCAATTAGATACCATAAAGGTTGGCCAGTGAATTTGTAAGTGTTTTTCTTTTTTTATTTTGGCAGGATGTGATTCCTCCTTTGGAGGGACTCAAGTTTTGAAAGTGGATTATTGTTGCATTTAGACTTCGCTATTCGATTGCTCAACTGTTGATGACCTGGCCTGTATACGACTTTTTTTTTTGGACTTTTTTGGATTTCTGAACGGATGATGACTTGGCCTTTGAATTAAGATTGCTGATGATGATGATGATGAATATGATGATGATGATAACAATGACCCCAATCAGGGAAGTAGTGTGTGCAAATTGCCACCCAGTGGAATAGTTGACCACCAAGTGGTGATACTGGTAGTTTGCCATAAAAGACAGTTTGGCTTTGTGTTGAGGACAGTGTCAGTGTCCTATAAAATAATATATACATATTGGTTGTGGTCTATTTTAATTTTAAGTTTGTTAAGGGTTTTTTATATGAATGGTGTTTTGGTTTTTGCATATTTAATATTAAGTTTGATCAGTTTTAAGTATTTTGAATGTGGATCCTTTTGGTGTTGATTATTTTAGTTTGTAAGGTAATAGAGCTTTAAGGTTATGTTTTGTTTCAATTTTCCTTCTGTCCAAGAGTCCGGTTGATAAAGTAAGGGGAAAGTTTGTGTTGTTGGACAATTGTCAGTTAGAGTGATTCAAGGGTGTGGGGGTTGTTTTGCAACATGTTTTGCAACATCCCGCCACATTATTTAAGTAGACATTGCTCCAAATAAGAATTACTGTAACTGGTTGTCACCAGAATAATAGACTTTGCTTTGGCCCCTAATGCTAAGGACATTAACCGTGGTGTAACATTCCGAGAAATTAAAGTGCTTCTGGTTATCGCTTTATCGCCACGACTGGATATATTTACTGCTGAAATTTCTATTAAGTAGATCTTAATCTATGAATTATCCTTTGCTTTTTCATCTGTCCTTTTGCCTTTATGTATATACTACTCTGACTTCGGAGGTAGCAGTAGGGGATTCAGCGTTATGAAGCTTCATCTGTGGTGGATAACGGGGGAGGGTAAGGGGCTGTGGCACCCCTAGCAGTACACAGCCGAACTCGGTTGAGTCCCTTGTCAGGCTGAGAGGAACGTAGAGAGGAAAGGTCCCCTTTTTTGTTTCCTTTGTTAGAGGTCGGCTACCCCTCAATTTCCTTGGTAGATGATGATGATGATGTACTACTCTAACTAATGGTCTCTTTGATTCATTTTTCCTCAAGTTTGTTTTTGTAGCCCAGGGAACAGCATATAGCATTCCCCCAGCCTTCTCATTGATACTGTGATCTTTGGATATTGATCTTAGTCCTTTTAGGCATTTTTGTAGAAGATCTTCCTTATTGTTTACAAGATTTTAGTCTTTACAGTAGAAGAGATCTTTAGACTACGCTACAGTACTCACGATTTTATGTTAAGTTATAAGGTACTCATTTACTAGTTTAGTTTAGCCATCTTTTCATTTCGTCCATGCTTTTGTAGCTTAATACTTTATTGCTTTGGTGCAATGCTTTGTATCTGAGGGAGCGGATATGTTGCGCACTTTTGAAGGGTGGCTCTTGCAGCACAAAATTATTTGTTTCTTTGTCTACTTCTTGCGTAATGTTCCCACATCTTTTTAACCCCAAAGATCCCTGCACATTTGGATTTCGTAACCACAAGCGTCTCTTGTAGTGATAAAAGTGATACCTGCTGTATTTGTTTCACGTGTCATTCACCCTTTTTCCTGCTAACGTTTCATCCCCGTTACCATCTTGATGCTTAGTCGGTTTTGCTTTCTTGATTCTCCTTCCTCTCAAACTCCATTCCATGTGAAATATTTCCCTGTTGAAAGCAGCGCCATATTTTCCCTAGATGACCGCGGAGGTAGCAGCAGTAGGGGATTCAGCAGTATGAAGCTTCATCTGTGGTGGAAATGTGGGAGGTTGGGCTGTGGCACCCTAGCAGTACCAGCTGGACTCGGCTGAGTCCCTGGTTAGGCTGGAGGAACGTAGAGAGTAGAGGTCCCCTTTTTTGTTTTGTTTCTTTGTTGATGTCGGCTACCTCCCAAAATTGGGGGAAGTGCCGTTGGTATATAGATAGTATTCTTGAAAATAGATAAAAGGCAATGTTGGTGGTCTTCGTTGGATGGCATAAGTGGCCCCCTCTAGTCTGTTACTGTTTGTGCCTCCATGGGGGTTAGTATACAATAGCAATGTTGTAACTTATGGTATATTCTGTTTTTGTTTGGTCCTTTTAAAGTTTGCTGATTGTCAGGATGTAGCTGTTGAGTTTGGAGTACTATGGACCTAAATAAAAATACTCATATACAAATTACCTTCACCGACGAGGTTATAAAATAACCTGTTTATTTATGTTTGTCTATTAGTAGTGTTATGTCAGACTTCTCAAATTTTAACAGCGAACAGCGGATAGGAAGAAACCCATCAAGTTTATGCAGGTATCTGATACAGTAGATTCATTCACGGTTAACTTGTGTAAAAGGGAAAGCTTGGTCCATAGGCTCGAGTAAAATGTTGACCATCTTCATTGGCAGATGTCTCAAATCTCTGATTGCTCTTCCTACTCGTTTTATATTTGATTCCATTCTGTTCGTACACATGTACAGTTACATACATTCACTTATACAGTACTGTGATAATGCGGTTTTAGCTTCAGACTGACCTCTAGACTAGTTTTATAGAACAGCTGTTACACCTACTGTATACTGTAGTCAAAATATTTGAAGAAAAAACCCCAATCTCTATCTAAATAAATGTAACTAGTTAATGATACCAATGCTCTCTTTTAACAAAATTAAATTTCTCTCTGACTAAAATTCTTTGAAAATATTTTTCTCTCAGCTCTCGTCTCACCATAGCTTCCCTCCATCAATACTTCTCCTACACGAAATCATATCTTACTGTATCTAAAACCCTTCCTCCAACAGTTCCCACCATCTCATCTGCAACATTTTCATTCTTAGATATTAAATTCATGTTAATATATATACTGTATGTACCATAATACTAGAATATGATTTTTGTAACATATGTGAGTCCTTAATATACTGTCAAAAAGACTTCAAAATAAGTCTTTAAAAAAATGTCGACACGAGTGAAGGTCCATGTAAGTGTTAGATTCAGCACTGTGTACTGCTGTAACACCCCGCAAAATTGGTGACTTTTTAGAGAGCCAATAAAGATCTATGCATTTTGCATTATAGTCTTGGGATGGTTTATTGCACCAGGTAAATCTGTCTGTTTGTAGCATTTATTTGCACTTAAGTAAATTTTTAATTAATTTTTCATAATCTGATAAACTGTAATTATTTGCAGGTCACCGTTATGGCTATAGCGCATTTGTGTACGTAGCTTCCGTAAAGAAGAGCTTTCTCGAGTCTTGATTGCCACTATAAGGAGATCAACAATGTGATAAGAGGTAAATATGGAAAATGTACCAGAGTATTGGAAGTTATTATTTTATAGTCGGTATTTGAAACTCCTTACGAAAGGATGTCCAAAGAATTTAATCTCGACTAAGGTGGGTATCACCATCAGTGCGTTACTTGTCTGTACAGTATCTTTTTGGGCCAGTAGCTATGCTTAATTTCTAACCTTTCTCTATACATGGGTGTTGAATGTACTCCCAGGCCCCATTGTTGAACCTCATATCCCAAATTCACAATTTGAAATGGGGCCTTTTTTTGGTCTTAAACTGTCCCTTGAGTTCACCTACCTGTCCTCTCATCGTGACTTGAATTTAAACTGTGTTCTTTTTAATCTTGTGTTATTCTCAAAGTTATTAGATTTGAACCTAGCATTGTGTAAGCAAAGTTAAACTCAATTTCTATATCAGACAACATTAGCGTCGTCTTAAGACTTGGGAAAACCTTCGTTTTCAGCCTCTGAGGTTTAGTTGTTTAAATTACTAACCTTAGAATTAATTTAATATTAGTTGGAACTTTTCATTCTTACCAACTTTTGTATTGGGAAAAATATGATGGGTGCAGTACTGTTTTAACCCTTTTACCCTCAGGCTCTTTGGAAATTTCCAACCCTTAACCCCCAAGGGGTTATTTTTTCCCCAGCACATTTTGCAGTATATATTTTTTAAATTCCTCTAACAGCCTTAATTTTTGTCATAGAGAGGTCAGGTTGGTCTCATTCTCTTGGAAAATGCCTGAAGTTTCTCAAAAAAAATATTAAAAATATGAAAAAAAAAATTTTTATAGCGTTTTTTTGCAAGGACGTACCGGTACGTCCATGGGGGTAAAGGGATGAGTTTTGTGAAACGTACCAGTACGTCCTTTGGGGGTAAAAGGGTTAAGTCTAGAGTTGATTTTTAAAATTATTGATAAGGGTATCCTAATTATAGTAGGGTCACTGTAATTTAATATTAGTTGGAACTTTTCCAGTCTTACACAACCCTTGTGTGGGAAAAATATATGATGGGCTCAGCCCTTTTTTGAATGTCTGTTGTTATGGTTATTTTCAAAATAATTGACATCTGATTATAGTATCATTGCCATAATTTTTTTTACATCTAAACTCACTACGTTCGTTGCAATTTTCAGGTGGCTGCCCCAACCCAGCCTGTAAATTATCACTTTCAAGACAAGAATCTTGTTGTTTGAAAGTCTGCTCAAGAGAAAACCTTCTTCAATTTCAAGCCATGCAAGATTCATAGATGCACGAAAAATCTTTTTAATATAGAAATCACACTTGTCTAACCCTTAGTGGTGTTTAGAAAGAAAAAATGCTAGCTAGCCCCTTGTGACAAATTATACTTTGGTTTTTGTCATTTTTTAGGTACAGTTATGAATATTTTTTTTTTTCATGTAGATATAAGATTTTTACACTATCATGCTTTTACTACAGTCACAATGTCTAACGTTTGCATTTTAGCTCGTACCTTTTTATATATATCTTAATATTTTTCTTATCAGTGGCCATGTTTCTGTTTTCACATAGTGCTCCATGATCATCATCATCATCTCCTCCCCCGCCTATTGATGCAAAGGGCCTCGGTTAGATTTTGCCAGTCGTCTGTATCTTGAGATTTGAATCCATACCTCTCCATTCATCACCACCTACTTCACGTTTCATAGGCCTCGGCCATGTAGACCCGGGTCTTCCAACTCTTTTAGTGCCTTGTGGAGCCCAACTGAAAGTTTGGTGCGCTAATCTCTCTTGGGAAGTGCAAACCATCTCCGTCTACCCCACGCCATGATCTCGTCTGTATGTGGCACCCGATTAATCTGTCTCAACAGTTTCGTTTCTAATCCTGTACTACCATTTAACTCCCAGTATTCTTCTGCAGGGCTTTGTTCTCAAATCTAATACAAAATCTGTAGGACTTGTTCCATACTACAAACTTTTAATGTGATTAAGAAATACTTATATGAACGAATATCGGAGGAAATCCTGTACATAATATGTGTGAAAACTTGAAATGTGTGACTTATAAGTGTAGTAAATTAGAAAAATCATATGACTATTGTATATACGTGCTTTAAAGTTGATAAAAATTCCAATAAAACAAATAAGTTTTATACTTTTATTTCAATAAAAGGCCAATGGGAGGTCTTATCCAAGTAAAGTCATGAATAGGTACGGGAAACCTCAGTGGAAAATAAGTTTAAAAGGTTAAAAGAAAAGAATGTAAATTTGTATTGTAGAAAACAGTCGTGAAATATGAGATTGAATTCTAGTGCGTGTGTAGTATTAAATGGAAAGGAACTATTATTGTAGTTTAGGGCTTATGAATTCTGGAAGTATCCACAAGTATTTTGGTGAGAACGTTCTTTTGAAAGAGCTTTAACAAGAAATGTTTATTTTCGAACTAGGGGTACGTGGAGTGCTATATCGCTTAATTTTATTTTAAGTTCATGGATGAAGGGATTACTAAACAACAGACATACTGTATATCAATTTACTTAACCAATCCTTAAATTCGATTAAACTTTATTTAGTTTTATTCATCAAAATTTTAAATCTTGAATACTCAACATAGTTGAATAGTTTTAACCTTTTCGACCGGCCTTGAGAGTCAAGATTTGTTTGGACAAAAGTATCAGGGTGTATTTTGGTTTTAACTAGAATTTTGTTTCGATAAAAGCATAAGATAGTGTTGCATAATTTATTCCTTTTACCCCCAGGCTATTTGGAAATTTCCAACCCTTAACCCCCAAGGGGTTATTTTTTTCCCAACACATTTTGGTGTATATTTTTTTTAGATTGCTCTAACAGCCTTAATTTTTGTCATAGAGTGGTCAGGTTTGTCTCATTCTCTTGGAAAATGCCCAAATTTTCTCAAAAAAATTATCAAAAATATGAAAAAAATAATTTTTATAGCATGGGGGTAAAGGATGGCTTTTGTGAAACGTACCAGTACGTCCTTTGGGGGTAAAAGGGTTAATGCATTTGGAAATGGTTACTATGCAACGCATGAAGAATTTCATTAGTAGTTATTGAAAAATATGGTTTGAAATAAGTATTTCTATATATCTTTTTAGGAAGTGAAGGCATTTATTTTGTTAAGGGTTCCGAGTGATTTGATTCTTGAATTGGCTGACTTTTAAATGTCTGCAGGGAAGAGAGTATTTTAATATTGCAGTGATGCAAGTTGTAGAACTTATTTTTCCAAAAGATATTATGAATTCTCGTCTTATATGCGGTAAGTATCATTTGTCTTTATTTGGTAACTACCACTAATACCAATACATTATTTCAAATACCAACATTGTCATCACTGTAATTGTAAATATATGTTCAATATTTAGTCATTTGAAAAGGAAAAAGGCAATTTCTATGCATGTTACATTCAATATTTAGTCATTTGAAAAGGAAAAAGGCAATTTCTATGCATGTTACATTCAATATTTAGTCATTTGAAAAGGAAAAAGGCAATTTCTATGCATGTTACATTCAATATTTAGTCATTTGAAAGCATTCTTTGCATTTGAAAACAAAAAGATATCTTGGCATGTAACTAATTTAAATTCATTTAAATATTGGTCATCAGTTTCGAATGTGCCAGAAACTAGAATTCTGGAAACCTTTAGTTTAATTCTCTGGGAATATCCACTGTAGTCAAATATACCCTTAGGAAGCTACTAAAGGAACCTTCCATCAGGACGACATGGCCTGAGCCCAAAAATAGATCCGTTTCCTGGTACAGTGAACCCTCGTTTATCGCGGTAGATAGGTTCCAGACCCGGCCGCGATAGGTGAAAATCCGCGAAGTAGTGACACCATATTTACCTATTTATTTAACATGTATATTCAGACTTTTAAAACCTTCCCTTGTACGTAGTACTGTTAACAAACTACCCTTTAATGTACAGAACACTTAATGCATGTACTACAGTACCCTAAACTAAAACAGGCACAAATATTAAAGGCGATTTTATATCATGCGTTTCCTAAACACGCCAAAAAGCACGATAAAAAATGGCAACCAATGTTTTGTTTACGTTTCTCTGATCATAATGAAGAAACAAACGCATTTACTGTACACATCTGTGTATAGGTTAGTTTTGCATCGATTATATTGATTATTCAGTACAGTATGTTGATTTTGTTAATACCAATATGTATATACATATGGGTTATGAAAAAAATCCGCGAAGTGGTGAATCCGCGATGGTCGAACCGCGAAGTAGCGAGGGTTCACTGTAATGTGGGCAATATGAATTTACTGTTGTGGTTTGTTCACCCTTATGTTGTAGCAAAGGTCAGTTCAATATTTTCCACATTTCATAATGCAATTTCTGAACTTCACTTGTAAATGTATTGAAATTTTGCTCAATGTGAATGTTCGATGCATGAACGAGAAAGTTGGAGTTTGAATTATTGCTTGTTTTAATGTATTCAGTGTGATGTTATATTGTCCATCAATATAGAAAGCTGTATGTATTTAAACCTGACCATAATAATTGAATCTTTTTATACATTATTTTGTACATTCATACCTACATATACCAAGGCCCTTCCCCCAATTTTGTGGGGTAGCCGACATCAAACAAATGAAACAAAAAAAGGGGACCTCTCCTCTCTACGTTCCTCCCACCCTGACAAGGGACTCAACTGAGTTCGGCTGGTAGAGTCCCTTGTAGTTAATGAAATCTTGTTCTACTTTCTCCAAATTACCAAATGTTATGTTCTTTCACTATTTGGAAAGAAATTACTCATAAAGATATTCTGAGAAGTTCACAAAAGGATATTATTGCCGTTAATTTTTAATTGATGTACGATGAAAATGTTCAAATTTGCTACTGTATTATTAATAAAGGACATTTGAGGTCATGATATTCTCTCTCTCTCTCTCTCTCTCTCTCTCTCTCTCTCTCTCTCTCTCTCTCTCTCTCTCTCTCTCTCTCTCTCTCTCTCTTTTGTACTTGAGCATCAATGTTACATCATCATTTCAGGAGTTAACTGCATCAGGAAAAGAGAAATATGAGCCGAGAGCTGAAAAAACCTTAATACAGTGAACCCTCGTTTATCGCGGTAGATAGGTTCCAGACCCGGCCGCGATAGGTGAAAATCTGCGAAGTAGTGACACCATATTTACCTATTTATTTAACATGTATATTCAGACTTTTAAAACCTTCCCTTGTACGTAGTACTGTTAACAAACTACCCTTTAATGTACAGAACACTTAATGCATGTACTACAGTACCCTAAACTAAAACAGGCACAAATATTAAAGGCGATTTTATATCGTGCGTTTCCTAAACACGCCAAAAACCACGATAAAAAATGGCAACCAATGTTTTGTTTACGTTTCTCTGATCGTAATGAAGAAACAAACGCATTTACTGTACACATCTGTGTATAGGTTAGTTTTTGCATCGATTATATTGATTATTCAGTACAGTATGTTGATTTTGTTATTACCAATATGTATATATATATATGGGTTATGAAAAAAATCCGCGAAGTGGTGAATCCGCGATGGTCGAACCGCGAAGTAGCGAGGGTTCACTGTAAAGTAAAATGTTGCACATTGATCTCTAGTAATAATGTAGATTATGCTTTATCACAAAATTTCCACCAGCTAATAGACTGTATTTCATTGCAGATGAACCTTTTAATATACTTATGCATTTGTTCCTACGCAAATAAACGTACAAACCCGAGTCCCTTAATTGAAGTATGCTATCAGCAAAGCTTGAAATCCCATTTAAACTTCTAGCAAGGTAGTTATAGTCGCTGATGTGTGGAGGGGTACCCCCGCCCACTCCTCGGGTAAAGCAATTTTCAATTTGTCTTTGGGTGCAGTTCAGCTCTTGATGTACTACTCAGCGGCTTCTTAATGTGCTACTTTCTGTTTGAATAAAATGTTTGTAAATATCATATTTGAAAAGATTTTCAATGGAAGTAGTCAAGGCTATACAAAAGATTGATGTACAGTACAATACATGTACATTGCAATTCTTTCCCTGGTAACTATAATTGAGAGTTTTTGGTGGTACCTACTGTTATCCAGCATACTTGCTCCTGCCAGGTGGGATGACTGTTGCCTTACAATGACTACAATAATATGAACTTAAGGAAATTAGTTTTCCTTAAATATCGCTGATGCTCCATTAGAGGGATATTTCTTCTACCGGTCGAGGAAAGGCACCGAGGACTCAACACATGGTTGTGCTGTTTTGGTCACTTTAACAATAAGAGCGTAGTCATTAATCTGCATGACTCTTGTTTCTCCCCTGTCTCATTTTCATTAGAGTTCACTGAAACTTCGAGAAGAACTAGTGAAGATGTCATCAAAGAATTGCACTAAGTAATGAGAGTTGTTCCTGGCAGTAATAAACATGGGTACATGCAACTTGGAGAAAGTAGCTGGGTGCTCACACTTACTCTGTTATCTCTGCTCGTTCTCATATCGGAAAGAGCAGGTGCCGCAAGTTGTCCCATACTGTAGAATATTATTTGTACCATCCTTTGGTGATGTATCTTATTCTTCCTTTTTTCTTGTTCTTGGCAGTTTTATTACAGTGTTTCTTGAATATAAAATGAAGATTATACTGTGTTTTGCTTGTTAGTGATTTGTATCTTTAAATTTCTAGGGTTTCTTGAGAGAAAATTTATTCTTAATTGATAAACTTTTTGATAAAGTTGTCCCTTTAGTTTATCAGTAAATGATGCAATGTTAAACTAGCGTTAACTATTTTTTTTTTCCTGTGCAAGAAATGCTTTGTGTGTTGTAGATGTATTTGATTCAAAGGTCCTGGAGTTGATAAAATGCTTTGTATATTTTGTTGGGATGTCTCTGTAAGGCCTAAACTAAGTGGGTATGGTCCTCTGCATTCTGCTTTGACTACCAAACTTGGTTGTCTAATTCATGTTATAAATTTCCTGACAACTAATTTCCAATAATTGGAAACTTGTACATTTATATATAGCTAAGCTACAACTCTAGTTGTAAAAGCAGGATGCTGTAGGTCCAAGGGCTCCAGCAGGAAAATAGCTCAGTGAGGAAAGGATATAAGGAAACATAGAATAGTGTGGCTGGGTGTACCCTCAAACCAGTGAAGACCATGGTACAGAGGCTATAACTTCCCAAGACTAGAAAACAATACAGCAGTTTAGTTTTAGAGTATCCTTCTGAAGACCTGCTTACCAAAGCTAAAGAGTCTTTTCTACCCTTACCAAAAGGAAAGTAGCTACTGAACAATTACAGAACAGTAGTTGACCCCTTGAGTGAAGAATTATTTGGTTATCTTAGTGTTGTCAGGTGTGTGAGGAAAGAGGAGAATGTGTAAAGAATAGGCCAGACTATTCAGTGTATGTGTAGGCAAAGAAAATTGAGCCATAACCAGAAAGGAATCTATTGTAACACTATCTGGCCAGTCAAAGGACCCAATAACTCTCCAATGGTAGTTTCTCAGTGGGTGGCTGGTGCCTTGGCCAGCCTACTACCTTCAGGTACGCGATTCTTCTTGTGCAAATGAAGCCTAGAGGAAGTTGCAAAAAGGCACCATAAAATTTTCTGGTGTTACATTGCCATCCTTCTGTAGTGCCAGTCAAGGCTTGCATTTGTTAGCATTTCTATTTAATTTAAACTATGTCATCTTCCTACGTAAAGTAAAGCATAGCAGTTTTTCACGTCATTAGGCATTTTCTTCAATGGTACCTGTTGAAAACAACCCTGTCTTCGTAATGTGTTGGACTGGGGCTTGAGACCAGCGCAACCTCGATAGTTTCTTGTTGTGTCTACAACCTCGCCACACTTGTGAGCTAAGGATAGATGCTTTGAGGGGAGTCTATAGGTCTGACTGCTGTGTTATCAGCAGCCATTGTCTGGCCCTCCCCTGTCCTAGCTATGGTGGAGATGGGGTTAGGTCACTAATGATATGTATATAAGGTCAGTCTCTAGGGCATTCTCACTGTCCCTTGCTTCTTCCATTCATGCGCGACCTTTAAAGAACAGCAGCCTTGAAACCATCGCTCAATGCTGGTGTCCGCAAAATCTGCTATTATTCACACAAGCTTTAGGTATAATGGTAAGTAGATTCACCAACAAATGGTGGTTTCTTGTTCAATATAAAGTACAGCAATCAACCTTCCTAAATCATTAACATTTTTAATCATACAGGTATTTAAAAATGTCTAGGCCTACTGATATACATGAGGAGTTTGAACTTCTAAATCTTTTGGGGGTGATGTTTAATGTCCAGTAGTTCACCTCTTCATGACAATGGATGTCATTTGTTCTTAGAATTCATTTTAAATGTCAAGAAAATACCAAAGTTAAGAGAGTCAACAATGCGATTTACATGGTACCTGATGCATGTCCGTACCCTACGTATTTGGATGTCATTTTTTTTAATTATTAAATCTATCATATTGAACCTTGTCTTCTTTATTATTACTGCTTCTTAGTGTTAAGTCCACCTATTAATAGTATTATTAGGATTAGTAGCTGTGCTACAACCTTAGTTGGAAAAGCAGGATTCTATAAGCCGAAGGGCTCCAACAAGGAAAGGGATCCCAGTGAGGAAAGAAAACAAGAAAATAAACAAACTACAAGATAAGTAAGTAACAATTAATATAGTATATTTTAAAAACAGTAACAAAATTAAAAAACATCTATCATATATAAACTAGAAAAGCTAGAAAAAAAACGAAGAGAAATAAGATTATAGTTTGCCCGAGTGTATACTCAGGCAAGAGAACTCTGTAACCTCTTCTGCCATTAGGCTACTTAAGGCCTACTGTATTCTTAATGTCCAAAATTGAAATTAACTATTCTAATGAAGTTTGAGGTTCATCTTTTGTTTGCCAGCTATCATTATCAAATGCTATATTCACAATTATAGCAATACGTCAATCTATATTTCAGTGACATTTTTTATATTGGCATCATCTTTGTTAAGCAGCTCTTCTAGGAGAAGAGCTTTCTAAAATAAAACCATTGTTCTCTAGTCTTGGGTACTGTCATAGCCTCTGTACCATGGTCTTCTTCCACTGGCTTGGGTTAGAGATCTCTCGTTTAAGGGTACACCCTGACACACTATTCTATTTGTTTCCTTATTTCCTTTCCTCACTAGGCTATTTTTCCCTGTTGGAGCCCTTGTGCTTATATTGTTTTTCCAACTAGGGCTGTAGCTTAGTCAGTAATGATAATACTCTAATAGCAATCTATTTACAGAAGTATACAGTAGACCTATACCAAAACACTCAACATGAATAAGTGTGTGCACAATTTTTAGATCTTTAAACTAATTTTAAAATGAAATTAAGCAGCTGGTTTTAATGTAAAATATTGTGTATTTCCAATGCCATTTGGTATTCAATTAAAATGCATCAGACACCTTCAACCAAACTTAATTCCTTCATTTCAAAACTCCTCCATTCACCCAGTGTGAACTTGGCAACAAATACATCACAAAAGATATAGTTACATCGTTTAACTGCTTCTTTAATCCGTCAAAACTATTATAAGGGTATTTACATAACATATCCCTTCATTTAAAAGATAAATGTTTGTAAAGATAGTTAAACAAACATAGGCTAATACTGGTTTACATGAAGTCTATAGGCTAACTATAAATAGAGCCTTTGTACATTAGCGGCCAGTTCCTCCCATGTGTATAAGAACGGATACCAGCTAACCTAAACTTCCTACCCCCTAACCTAACCTACATGCCATGTCCTTACTTGCCTAATAGGGGTTAACCCCCCCCCTGTGATCCCCTTATACTGCTGTATTCTTAGCCATCATCCTACATACAGGTGGCCGCTATCATACATACACCCCCTATAAATCCTAGATTTTAGTTTGTGGTGATAGTTTAACTATTCTTAAGTGAATCTTACTAATTTTGTACCATACAACTATATAAATTATGGAAGATAATATTCCTAAGGGCATTAACTCATAAATTTGGTAAGATAACTTTATAACAAAAAGAAAAATAAAGTTTTTTCGTGGTGGTTAAATATATCATAGTTATCCTTAAATAACGTTTTCTCTAAATTAAAAGTTGCTCCGTTTTCTTTTTCCTAAAACCCGCTGATTCAGGGGTAGCTTGCTTATAAATTTCACTCGTATACTGTATATTAATTAAATATATTAAATTCATGCAAATATCTTCTGAACTCCTATTATAATAAAATTAATTTATTGGAAGAAATTTTAAGTATGTCCCAAGCAAAATACTATAATTTTAGCCGATGAAAAGGCTATAAAACTCAGACTATGGTGGAGGTCTCTGATTTGTTGAAACAATTCTTTAACCAGGGGGACAACTTGTTGAGAATTTGTCCCTAAATCTGGGAATTTCTAGAGGTGTTTAGGGGGATATAAAGTGGGTGAATTCCCATACGTCTGGTAACTGAAAAAACACTCTACTGGAAATACTCATGAATAATTCTGTTTTCAATAAGATTTATAATGACTTAATTACGTTTTAGTGTTTTCCTGTGGTATGAAATTCATTACAATTATAATTTGATTAATATATCTTTCAGAGCACACATTGAAATCAGAACATGAGTTCAAGATTTAAAAAATGATATTTTACTGTTTGTGGTTTTACAAATACCATAATTAAAAGTATATACAGAATATATTATAATCATAGACGATACAGGAGTACATAGTACAGTATTTAGTAGGCTACAAATTTAATTGTGTTGAAAAATGCCTGGAGAAATTACTTCTGGTCTAGGGAACTTTTAGGGTCTAGGGAAGTTCCTGAGTGTGTAGACAGTAGAAGAAGGTTCATT